>NW_009922505.1:15931-31859 GCF_000696875.1 Nestor notabilis
CCCCAGTTTCTATACTGGGCATGACGTGCTGTGGTATGGAATAGCCCTTTGGCCAGTTTGGGTCAGGTGTCCTGCCTCTGCTTCCTCCCAGCTTCCCCTCCTCCCTGGCAAAGCATGAGACTGAGAAAGTCCTTGGTCAGAGTAAACATTACTGAGCAACAACTAAAAACACCGGTGTTACCAGCATTGTTCCCAGACTCAAAGTCAAAAACACTGCACTGCACCAGCTACTAAGGAGAAAAAATGACTGCTGTAGCTGAACCCAGGACAATAACTTAAATCATTGAATATTTAAGAGTCAGTGCCAGTAACCTAGGGTCTTTACTCGCTTCTTTCATTCTGCTGTCATATTAGTTTTTAAGTTTCTAAGCCAATGCAATTCTTGCATTAATAACAAATAAAATTGTTTTGTAACAACTTCCTTACCCTTTCATGAAGAAAATTGAAAAGGTGTCACGTGGACACAGATTTGAATCACTAAAAATTATCTAGGAAAAAGTAAATAGTACTGAGTGAGAAGAGCAGGAAATTAAAAACCAAAACCAAACCCCAGCCTCTCATTTTCTTAGCTATGAACATCGCTATCAGCTGTTATTCTGCCTTAAGACCCAAGTTCATCTTGGACAGATGTTATATCTTCCAGAGTCTCTTGCTAGAAGGGTTCCAGCCAATACAGTCTCACATGTCAGCTATGGCTGAGGGTACCCAGTACCGCTTCCCAGGAAAGGGTTATCCATGCTAAATTTCTATTGTAAGCACAATGAATGTGAATCACAGAAGGGTTGAGGTTGGAGGGGACATCAGGAGGTCATCTTGTCCAACCTCCTGGCTCAAGCAGCGTCACCTGGAGCAGATGGGCTGGAGTATGGCTTGGCTGCTTATCAAGGAGAGATTTGAGAATAAAAATAAGAGGAATCTGGAAAGGATAGTGTTTCTTCTGTGCCTGCTTCTTTCTGGCTCCTGCTTAGGGTCAAAGGAAATTCAAGAGCACTTGAAGGCCAAAAGAAGCTCAAGCAGTAATAGGGGAGCTTTTAGACTAGAAAAGACTGTATGTATGGAAATGAGAGTAGATGAGGGAAGACTGGCTGATGTATCAGAGATGAGGGAAGGCTTGCTGGGGCATGAATAACTTGTTGGAAGCAGGTATGGGAGCCCTTGAACTGGTACGGAGTGAGCCCTGTGGCTCTTTGGAGTTTCGTTGTATGCTTCTGTATTGTGCTGCTCTTGCTTAATGTACAAGGAAAAGCTACTTCAAGACTTTTATTTAGCTGTTCTACACAAGCTTCTTCTCAGCCTACATTTTAATGCTTGACAGCTGAGCCTTTACAAGTTTTCAGAACCATTAATCAGAGCAGTGTTTTGGGAAGCTTTTGCAATGTATATTTCAGAATTTGTATGGCACTGGTTTAAATTAAAAGCTAAGGGTTACCTTTGAGGCTGCTTTTGGCCTCTTTCCTTAAAGCACTGAGCCGTGTATTATTCTCTAAGAACCCGTAATTAGTAGCAAATGTTTGCAAAATGTGAAAGGTTGTTGCTAGGGTGCTCCTTCAGACTGGGATGTGTGAGGGATGGTTAAACCTAATTTAGCTCTATTTCAAGAACTGTTTTCTTAAGCTGCAAGTATAGATCATTTTTATTCAGTGCAGTACATTCTAACTTTTTAAATGGGCAACAGGAATAAAGGCATTCCTTCAGGAATAGGTATGACTTCCTGTGAGCAGAAATTAAGCTCTGATTCTCTGAAGTGGTTTGCTAGTGAATCAGACATGAGATAGGAAACAGGACTTCAGACAGGCTGGTTTTTTTCATAGATGTGCTGATTCATTTGCCCAGAACCAAAAGAAATTCCAAGCTATACTGTCAATTCAAATAAGGACTAGAAGCATATATTTATTTGTTTTGAAGATAAATGGTGACTTTTATGAATGGATACTAAAAAAATGATTGAGAAGCATTAAAGTGCCTCCAAAAAATCTCTCAGTATAACACTGTGTGCCTCTTGAACATAAACACGAGGTTCCATGTAATGACATGATGATTGCTTTTTGTTGTGTTTGATGCCAGCTTTTGAAAGACCCATGTAAAAGGTGTTCTGTTTGTACCAAAATATCTCTGAGGGTATCCTCCTGCACAGCACACTAACCATTAACACAGAGTGGCTCTGCAGGTTACCAGCAGGGTAAGTTGATGACCTGCAGATGAGAAAGGCTGACATTGCCCTCCTTTGGGTGATGATTCCAAACCTCCCACTGTGGGCATTGCTTGCTTCCTCCAAAGGGTGCAGGATTTTACAGCCAGGCTATGGGATTCAAGTGTTGCCTCCAATTCAGTTGCAGATGTCCTCTGTGATTTTTTGTTAAGTCAGTTAATCTCTTTACATTTCATTTCCCAGCCTTCTTCCTGAATGTCTCACACACACCCCCTCCCTATGCCCTGCTTTTTTGCATGGTGCCCTTGCTTTTAATGCAGCACTTGTGCTGCCCATATCAGGGCCTGAATGGCACTAGCAAGTATATCCCTTATCCTGAGCTCACTCTATAGGACCGCTACCCATTCTCGTGCACACTGGCAGGGATGACCCATGGTAGAGCTTTGGAGCTACCAAAGATGGGAGCAGGGAGGGCAGAAACCACTGCAGGAGTGGAAACAGAGCTTCATCCTGCACAAAGAGCCTGGGGGCAGGGAATGTCACTGAAAGCTGGCCCAGGGGATGGGTAGTTGGCTGTGGGAATACAGGCAACATCTTTCGTGCGAATGTCTTGCTGAATTAACGTCTGCTGACTAAAAGCACCGGCTGGGGGATCAGTGGAGGGGGGAGGATTTGTGTATTCAGGGTGAGTCAGGCACTGACGTACGCCAGGAGGGAAGGCTGCCACAAATTGCAGTCTTTTTCATAAATAGGGGTGCATGTGGGCTGGTGTGTGACTGAGCCTTGGGTTTGGCCTGGGAGAGACAGGTTTCGGTGCTCCAGCTCAAATAGTATCAGAGTGGAGAAAGGTACAGGTGCATGTTAAAATTTTCATGGGTCTTGTCTTTTGCATCTCAGAGAGAGATGTGGGAAAAACATGGAAAATAATGATGTTCCAGAGGTTAGGAACTCGTGTAAGATTCAGCATGCAAATTAGGTACTCACTTAAATATTCCCCTCTGGCATTTCACCTCCATTTTAGTGGGAGTGGATTTCTAGGCATGCAACAGTGACATTACAACAGATCAGCTTCCCTGGCTTTCCCTCTGTATGCAAGCTCCTTAGCAGCTGGGTTTGCATGCACAGCACTTGCTGTCTGTGCTGGACTGCATCCAACTCCTAGTGTGCCCTTGCAGGATGGCAGGCTCCGGATTATGAAACAGCAGAGACACTTTTGTGCTCATTTAGTTTTGTACTTTAATCCTGGGCAACCAGGTGCATGTGGAAGGGTCTGTGCACAACAGGTGGGGGCCGTAATGCTTTTAGGGAGACTTAACTGGTCTGATTAATTCATAGTTGCTTGCTAGCTGCCTGGATTGTTGAATTGGAAAAAAAGCCACCCGATGGTGTACAGTCCCTTCTCAAGCCCTGTTTTCTTCTGTGCCATTTCATCATGCATGATCATTTAAATTGATAGTGATAATAAGAGAATATCACTTAAAAAGACCTTAAAAATTCTCTGTATCAGAGATGAGACCTTTCTCCTGACTGTTTATCTCCTCCTCATCTTTGCTGATTCCTTTCTAAATAAAAATAATAATAATAATAATAAAAAGTTCTTTCACTTTCAGAAGGGGAGAAGGAGGTTGTCAGATGTTAAAGTAACAATATTTTTGCTGTTGAAAGTAAGATCAGGATCTGGCTCCATAGAAGTCACTTTATGCTGTAATTCACTGTAAAATGTATTTTCTTTCTTTTATCTAAGCTCATTAAAAGGCTAATCTAACTTTGCCCTGTATTTCCCTTTGTACTTTTAATTATGAATGATGCCCCCCCCCCCATCTTCTAAGAAGACAGATCCAAACGTGGCTTCCACAGAGAATGGAGAGGAGAAACAAACAAGCCCAACCCAGGAGGGAATGAGGCAAGCCAGTCCCAGCCTCTGTTTTCCACTGGCATGTGCTAATTAACATTCAAATTAGAAACAGAAGATTTGAGATGCTGCTTCTGATATGGGTCCCAAATGAAGATAGAGAACTATTTAATTTTGCTTTCCCACCCAGTGAGAAGCAGGCATCATGTGATGTAAACTAGCTCACTTATCTGTGAGGGCTTCACAATTTGCACTAGCCGACAATCTGACCAGCCCTAAGTCATGTCTGAGGTGTCAGGAGAAATATCTTTCTGTGCTGGTCTTTTCATGATTCTTGTCAAGCACACAATGGGCTTTTGGATATTTGTGTTTGGCTATTGCACTGGAAATGCCACATTATCTTCTAATGGCCTGGGATAATGCCACTCTGTGCTATCCTTTTCTTACCCAGAGCCTGTCTACATTTAGAAGCAGATTTATCTTTATTCTAAGCTCATGAGTCAAGGCAGTACTATTGTACACATTTTGTTAGTGAAGCACAGAAAAATAAGGCAGCAGGATTTCCCCAGGGAGCATAAAATTGTGATACGGCCCACTTGCAAGTAAACATGAGAGACTTATCACGATTATCTTGTTTTTTCTTGGAAAAATACTTACATTAGACCTAAAATTTGTTCCAGAGTTTGTGTGTTGTGTTTTTCATTTGGTTGGGTTTTTTCTCTCCCCTCCTCCTCACCATGTCTTCCCTTTTTTAACTCCACCACCTTTTCATTAATGAAAAATCAAGGATAACCACTCACACTTAGAAGCCCTTCTTACACAAGTGTTTACTACCAAAACATTGATTTTTCAAGTGAAGTCACCTGAATGACATGCTGCTGCTAATCAAATAATGAGAGGTATTAATTAGAATCAGACATGGTGAAATGTTTATTGCTAAGCCATGAGGTTTATAAAGAGACCCCAATTATTTTCTCTTACTGCTAAGGATAAGAGATGTCTTATTTTTATTGCCTTGCTGGCCTCTCAATCTAATGTCAGTCATCAGCAAAGCTATGTAAACTCTGAGCTAGTAGCAACAAAACAAAAACATCAGACTTATACATAAAGAGTTTGGATTTAGTTTTATTTAAGCTGTAGAAGTAGTTTGCATTTTTCAGTTGGTTTTTCATAAAGTTTTTGCTCAGCAGTGTGTATAGTATTATGGTATGTGAATATCTGATGTAGTTATGCTGCTGGAAAACTGCAGCTACGACAATGCTTGGTAGTCTTTGGAAGCTGGTCTTTTCTAAATTTGTTTTCCTTTGGCTGGGGAAAGAACTTGTCTTTTAGCTGAATGTAGGTAAGTGTAGGTGTTTTTTGAAAAATGCTCTTCTGTATGTGACTTGGCCTCTTTATTTATTTTGAACTTGTGAAAAGATGTTTTAATGGCAGTGGTGGAAATAAAAAGGGGATGTAGGAGCTGACCACTTGAAGGACCAAATGCCACACCACTGTAGCCTAAAAATGATGAAGGTGATTTTACTTCCTTAAAAATAACTTCTCTAAGTGTACATATGCTAAAAGACGTTGCAGAGTTTCTGCCCTAACTGGGTGGTCCTGGCCCCCTACAGGCAAGGCTGCAATGCGTAACTTCAGCTTCTTTTTCAGAGGAACTTTATTGAAAAAGAAATGCATAGGACTCTAGGTGAGGATGGGGGACAGATGCATCAGGTAAGTGTTGTTGCTTGCATACCTGTTACTACGTGTACATCTTTATGATATGTCCTCCTGTACACAGGAAAGCACTGATACATTTTGCTTACTATAGATAGTTAAATTACTATCTCTGCAAGGAGCTGTTGAGTTTCTAGTCTCACCAGTCTTACAGGCCATGGAGTATATAAAATATTCTAAGAAATAACTGTCCATAATACCAGTGCTTTGCACCCAATCTGTGTTGCTATTTTGATAGTTGTTGGCTGTTTTTGTTAGACTGGCTAGAGTATGGAACATCTTATCTTTAGTAACCAAACTGTATAGAATGGGTGCTACTACCTACACATTTCTGGAGAGTCTGTTTACAAAGTCCCATTCTGATGCAGCAGAGAAAGTCTCTTCACTACTATTTCCAAATAGGCTGGATTTGCAGAGTGAGCATACTATGAAGAGGCCTTTCTAAAGGTGAGTGCAATTTCAGTTTGCCAGCTTCAGTGCTTAATCTGGCATTTTACTGCTCTTCAGAATGAGGAAATAGCCACAAAAATAACTGTTGCAAGTAGTATTGCATTGTGTAATGGTATCATGGCCTGTTGTCAATGACTTTGAGAGAACTATTGAAGGATCTCCATACCTTACTGGCTACTGCATGTTGTGTGACTTGTCCTACCTAGCTGATAGAGTTTAGGATGCTGCTACTTTCAGATAAGGAGCAAAATTACTTGAAAGATGGTATCCCTAGAAACAGTTTAGAATGGCATTAGGAGCCTCTTAGTGAGGATTGTAAGCTCAGAAATGGCTTCTGTCTGCTACAGAATGCATACTGTCCTAGTTTTGGCTGTGATAGTTAATTTTCTTCCTAGTAGCTGGTACAGTGCTGTGTTTTAGCTTTAGTCTGAGAACAGTGCTGATAACATGCAGATGTTTTAGTTGCTAAGTAGCACTTAGCCTGATCGAGGATTTTTCAGTCTCTCATGCTCTCCCAGTGAGGAGGGGCATAAGAAGATGGGAGGAAGCAGAGACAGGACACCTGACCCAAACTAGCTGAAGGGGTATTCCATATCACAGTGTGTCATGCCCAGAATATAAACTGGGGGGAGTCACCAGGAAGGCCCAGATTGCTGCTTGAATTGGGCTGGGTATCAGTCAGCAGATGGTGAGCAGTTGTATTGTGCATCACTTGGGTTTATTGGTTTTCTTTCCCCTTTTTAGTTTTATGTTCTCTCCCCTTGTTATTTCTTTTATAATTATGATTAGTAGTATTAGTATTGTGTTTTATTTTAGTTTTTAAACTGTTCTTATCTCAGCCTGTGGGTTTTACATTCCTTTGATTCTCCTCCCCATCCCAACCTGGGGGGGAAAGTAGGGTGTGAATGAGCAGCTGTGTGGTACTTAGTTACTGCCTGGGTTTAAACTATGACACTTACTTCTGCTAACATACAAAAAGAGCATGTTGATATTGATAGATAAGACATTAAAAAGATTTCTGGGCAACCTCTAGGTGCCACTTAGTATGAGATCTACTGGGATCCTTTTCAGATTTGCAGAGTGTCAAGAGTGGGAGAGGGGGGCAAGACAGCAGCCTGTCTCAGGTAAGAAAACTTTTTTTGGCAGACATGAATAAGACTTCATAACAAGAAGAGTAGTTGGAGGAAAATGGTTAAAGCCTGATATGGCTTAGATTAGGTAGCCTGCTTGGAAGGATATAGATTTATGGTTGCTATTGGCCATCTGTGACTTGGTTAGCACTAAAATGTGTCTACAATGTAGACATAAAATGAACCCAATTCCCATGTTAGTAGATTGTCCACCTCTTTCTAAACATGTTTGTTTCCTCTTGTTACTATAGAGATCAAGTACAGTTTAGCTTTCATTAAGCAAGCAGGAGAATCTGCCAGTTCTTCAGCAAAGGCCTGATAAGGTAATTTTTTCCATCTCATGTTGACAATAGTGATGTAAGTCAAATACTGTAAATGGAAACTTTCTTCTAAACTATGTTTTCTGATAGTGGCTATGATACTATACTAGCTTGTATATTGACTAGCCTGGCTTTTAGTGTTTGTAGTCCAATATCTGAGAACAGAGCTGCTATCCTGCTGGGGGAGAAAAACTATTCCCTCTGTGTGGCAAGGTGAGATGCTATTTAAAATCTATAGGCTAAGTGTAGTGAAGCTCCTTGTTTGAGGAATGCAACTGGTGCTCTTAGTCACTGTGCTGGGACTTCACTGCTGGTTGCTTTTTCCATGCCATGTAGTGATAGATTCTGGAGAAGATAATGTCAGAAGAGAAAATGCTGTGCAGGTTAGTGTGAAGATCACCAAATTGATCACTGACAGCATGAGTGTCATTATAGAGCTAAGAATAAGACAAGTAGCAATAGGTGGAAAGGATAAATGTGAAAAGCTGGTAGAATGCTGTTTTCAAGATAAAAAAGGATTTAGGCAAATATATAATACGGTAGCTTTTGGCTTACTTGTCTACCATCATAGGTAATGACACTCCTGAAGTTCAAGCTGTTCCTTTGGCTTCCATCAATCTATATACACCCATAAGGCGGGCTGGTTCTGCAATGCTTTCAGTTTGACAGAGGGATGTCTTAATGGAGGAAAACATAATATTGATCTCATTTGTTGTCATAATGGTAGGCAGAAGGTTAGGAAGCGGGGTGATTGTGTGTGATTTCAAGTAGTCACATCAGTAGAAATGAGCGTGTGAGAGGGGAACCAGCTTGGCTGTGAAAGGCAATTGCTATCATAAGACTGAAGTGACCCTGGATATATGTTACGAATCTGTATTTAGTAAAATATTTGGATAATGATAGATATTGTGCAAATAACTTTTCTTTTTTCTTTGTGTTTGACCTCTCTCTCTCTCTCTCTGAACTAAAGAATGACAGCTTTTTTTTGTTCTGTTCCCTTAGCTAACCTTCTGCAATTTGAGATGAAGGATTTTGTTGTGCACAATTACAAAAGTAGGAGAGTTAGTTTACACATCTTGGTTCCCTTTCATTTGTCAGTGTGCTTTGAGTATTTTCTAGTCCAGGTGAGAGAGGCTGAATAGTGCATTCAAGGGAGTATCTTTTTCATCAGGTGTGCCAGCACTGTTTCATGGTATTTTTACCTTGGTTCTAAATTCCTCATTTCTTCCATAGTGGTAGAGTTTGGTGGTCAAAGTAAAACATGAGCTTGCACCTGTAAGTGAGGCAATGCTTCCCTCTCTCCTAGAGCTTACTTTTCAGGAAAAAAAGACTGTTACTGTAAATCTTGTATGAAGTGCGATGGGACCTTCATCAATAGTGTGGCCTATTAACTCACTATGCTGAACATAATTTTGAGAGCCCAGAGATATAAGGAGAAGTGGAAAGAAGCTTAATATAATAAAGTAGTAGACACTCACTTAGATCTTGCATATTGAAACCTTGCCTCACAGCTTCAAAGAAGGCAATCGGAAATTGAAAAATGTCCAAGTTGAGTCAAAGGTGGCAGAAATGCTACAGGCATCTCCCAAAAGGCAAGAAGGACACATGTTTCTCTTTGCAGCAATGAAAGTTAGATGGTTCTGTAGCACTTAAGTGGGGGGGTAAGAGCTATATAAAAATTGAAACTATTAACTGACAAGTATCAACAGTATAATTGTGGGTGCTGCTGCTCTGTATTTCACCAAGTGCCAGCTAAGCTCTGCTATCTCCAAGTTCTAGCTTGGACTCTTAATTTGCATCGGAGTACTTCCTCTCCTCTGGAGCATGGTTCCTAAATTTGCAAAAACAGGTCTTTTACTAGTAAGATCCCCATCTGTATTAAGCCCTGTTCAACCTCTGCTTGAAGAGTCATCTTGGTCTTGTCAGCTGGGATCCACTTTCTGTGTAGCTGCTGCTAATTGAGAGATGGCATGCACCTGTGGGAAGCCAACTTTGAAATAAACACATCTAGAGTTAGACGCAGAAGTTAGCAGATACTGTCTCAATTGTTTGTGGTGTCTTGGTCTAGTATCCAGAATTCAAGTCCTTTTTGATTAGGAGTGCATGGAGGAGATCTCCTTTGCCTCTCCATTGTCTATTCCTTTTCAGACTTCTCTGGCAGTATCCTAACACAAAGTCAAGAGAAGATCAGGTCCTGAGGAGACTCTGAGCTGTTGGCATATGTGATGTGTAGTGCTTGCAACTTGAGTTGTAGACTGACATTTCTTCTGGTAGCTGGGTGCAAATTATGCAACTGCATAAATCAAGGAAAAGAAGCTTGCAGATCATCATTCTAGCAGATGAAGCACAAGCCTTGCTTTGTCCTTTCAGGATAACTCTATTAAACTCCAATTCAGACCAGTTTCAATGCCAAATAGTATAATTAGACAGATATTGCTGTTGTAAATGAAGCTGCAGTTACAGACAGCTCCTCAAGGGGCTTATATTAGAAAAGTGGTAATATTAGTCAAATGTTCCTCTTGATTTGCAATTTGAATTTAAAATATAAAGAAGAGATTGCTGGAGCAGTTGCACAGTCAAGTCTACCTCTGGCATGGCTTCTGTAAGAGGCAGTTGGGTATAACACTTCAAGCACTTTAATCATGAAACAAAAGCTACTAGCCCAGATGTTAATAATATGTTTGAGATTGAATGCTGTATTGAAAATGTTCCTATACTCAAACAAAGGATTCAGATCTGTTTTCTGGTAACTATTTCTATCTGGACATCAAGGCTTGCAGCTCAGCATGATGCCTATGCCAGTGAGTCTTTGAGATGAGAAACCAATAGCATTAAACCCCTAATCTAGAACTTCCTGAAAATACGTAGGCTCTTTTCCCCTGGAACTCTGTAGGAGTTAATGCAACGCTTAGATTTGAACATTACTGAACTAAGCAATGCTTTAACATTTAGCACATTCTATTAAACCCCCTCTCTCTGCCTTCACATGGATGTGCCTCTCAGTGACACCTTGATTTTAGACCCCTTCTAAAACTGGAGGGACAACTGCAGGACTAACTTAACTGCAGTGTCCTGGAATCTCTTCCTCAGTCTAAAGAAGATGGGAACATCTTGCCAATTTTATCTCTGTGCTGAAGAATGTGGATTTTGTCAAGTGTAAGAAAAGTCACTGTGATTAAGTTGGGCTTTATGTATACTTGTTTTGACAATTTTGTACTCTTACCTTTATAGTTTGCATACTGAGATGTCTAGTTCCATTACCCCTTACACTAACACCTTGCTGATGCAAGTAACACATGCTGATGCAAATTGTCTGCATGCTTACAAGAGGGACGGCTTTCACATTACTGGCTTAAAGCTATTGTTGATCTTCTCCACTTCATCTTCACTTGCAGCAGCCTTAAATATATAAAAATAAATGAATAAAGTCTTCCTTCCTACCCTGTAGTAACTAGTTGTATCTCCACTGGCACCACACCATCAATTTTGTCATGGGCTAGCTCAGAAGAACACTTCTTAACAATTGTATGACCAAACCCATGTATATCTAAGCCTGTGATGTATCATAGGAATATGTGCTACAGTAGGAACAGACACTGGAGCTTCCTTACTGCTGAATCTCTGATATAAATTTGATTCTATGATGTCTCTTTTCTTAATACAGCCAACCACATAAAAATACAGATTAACTATCTATAAAAAAGATTGACAGCTAACACAGCTACTGCTTGTTAAATTCAACAACCATAATGATAGGTATCAAGTCATAGTTGAAGCTCAGATAACCCTGTCTCTGCTCTAAAGAGAGCCATCAATCTGAAGTGGATTTTTACCTGTAAAGGATGCTCCCCTAGAGAAAGATGCATGCTTCTGAAAAAACTGTTTGAAGTTTACAAGGAAGTTCTTCAGTACAAAAGAATCTCTTCTAGTCTTATACCTTTGGTTGTCACATACCATCCTTCTCTGGTTTGCATGAAATTTATTAAGCACTCACAACTGTACTAGAGAAGTCCATGTATTGAAAGAAACCTTCCCAGAACCATCCGCATTGGACTTCATACAAATCCTCATCTGCATTACCCTGAGCACAAACAAAGCTCTGTACCCTTCATAACACACCTGAGGAAAAAACATCTAGAACTTGCCTATTCATCTCTGCGATTGTACAGCAGGAAATACCCCCTACAGGAATGCTGTTGCCATCCCCTGATTCTGCATCTGTCTTTCCAGGAATGCACCCAAAGTGCTTTTGCAGTAGCTGGAAAGCTATGCAACCATCTTGCAGCAGAATAAACTCTCACTGACAATCTGCAAAGGGCAACAAAACCCATACTAACAAGGAGTAAATGTTCTGTAGAAAGCAATCACTCTCCCTGGTCCTAGTCCTCAGACCTGTAGGCCCCTCACTAGAGAAATACCCAAAGATGAGTGTAAAGGCTAAAATTCATGATACTGCTAGCTTCCAGAAAAGTGGGCTCTACTGAGTGGTTTATGGCTCATTAAAATCTGTGTGGTCCACAGGAGATATATTGCTTGTCTTTATGACCAGCCTCTGTTCTCCCAAGGGTGAAATTATCACATCCGTTTTCTTTCCTCCTTACACTCATCACATTACTTTATTCCACAGGGATGCTAACTACCTTTGCTCTCAAAAAATGGTCTTGCAGTTACTCTTCTAGCTAAACTAAATTAAATTCCAATTTTCTTGTATTTTTTCCATTCTGTTAGATTATTAACATAAGACAGGGAGAGAGCTGTTTCTAAGTGGCATTTTGTACAAATATTGGGACTCTCATTGTTTTCTCAATAGTTTACAATTCATTTTAGCTCCTCTAGCTACAGAGGCTTTCAGCATTTTAAATTTGTAATTAAAGGGATTGTTATATTTGGCTTTTCCTAACAAGAACCACTTGAACTGTTTCCTTATATAGTACACATGAAATTGACAATGTGTAGGGGGATGCTTGTCTTTTTTGAAGGATACAAAGTAAATTGTTCTCTCTTGTGAAAAGTGTGTGAAATATTTATCCTCCTCATCACTGCAGCCACAACGAAAACTCTAAACTTATAGAGAAAAAGTTGCTATTATGCTCTGGGGACTGGGGGGATGGGGGGTCCATGTGAGAAAAAAATTACACTGCTAGGCAAGCTACACCCTGGGTCACTTTGCTCTGTTATGCTCTCAATATATCAGGAACCATATGTGTTGTAAATAGAGAAATTCTGAATAAAGATTGATATTTGTTCTTTGCCTTATCCAAACCATCAGCTTAATCATTTGTATTTCTGCTGGATCCTCATGTTAAACCTCCCCTGCAGCCTGATTTAGATGTAGGGATTTGTTGTATGCAGATGCATAATAAGCACAGAATGCTGCTTTAGTATTCTTGTGCTGCTGTTTAGTTTGCAGGGTGTAGGATACTGTTGTTTACTCTAGTATTTGACCTTCTGCATCTAAATCTTGTTTTTCAGCACTATCCATCCAGAATCTATCTCTGCAGCAGAATATGAAATTGAAGTAGGTTGGTATCTACAGATGAAACTTAGGCTTCAGTGAGGGAGATAATGATCTGAACTTCTGGGTGTCAACCAGCAAAGGTGTTGCTGCATTCTGTATTAACACTTTAGTAGAAGTCATTCCAGTTACCCACTGCTTGTTGGTGCTGTTGTGTCCTCAGGAGCGACCACTTGAGGATTGGTTGTTTTGCAGGAATTTGAATGGTTTCAACATGCTTGTTTTATGTTAGAACCAAATCTGTAACACAGTTTCACAAAACAGAATGGCATTGAAACATTCAGTAGAGGGGCTTGTATGATGGCTGTGGGACACAAGAGGTATGACCTTGGAAACCTTCCACAGGAAATTGCAGAAACAAACTTCTTCATGAAACACTTGTGTTTGAGAGATCATTCAAATTACAGCACTTAGTCACCAAAATAGAGAGCAAACTTTGAGAGGCAGATACTTGTGAATGTTAATAAAGTATAGCGATTGTGTATTAAGAAAATGTGACACAAGGAGTGAAATTTAAGCAAAAATACTGATTTAAGTCTCAATAACACAGAGCAGATTAATTGGAGGCTGCAGTTAGCTTGGCTTCTCATTTGAACACCTCAACCCAGCTGAATGCTATGATCTGCTTTGACATCTTGATTTACCACTGCTTTGCAATCTGTAGGCAGCTGAACACTTTGCTGAAGGACTCTTTCTGGAAGCCTTGTGGTCAAGCCAAATCCCAACTATCTTTTGACATTTATGTGTAGTACTCTAATTTCTGCGGGCAGAGTCAGATTTCCAAGGGTAGTGGGAATGTACTTAGGTTTACTTTGTCTCTTCCTCTTACTTAATTCCCTCCTTTGCTCCCTCCAATAGTTTAATGTGCACTGTAATAGAAAAATAATTACGGTTTCTGAGCCTTTAAAAAAAAAAAAAGAAAAGGAAAAATATATAGTTTGGACTTTTTGAAATCCTTGTATCTTCATTTAGATTTGGATTATTAACTGAGGAGTTGAGAATGAAAGAGACATTTTCAAGCACAGGATTCATAGAGTCATAAAATGGTTTCGGTTGAAAGGGACCTTAAAGATCATCTAGTTCCAAACCCCCTGTCATGGGCAGGGACGCCTCACACTAGACTAGGTTGCTTAAAGCACCCTTCAACCCAGCCTTGAACACTGTCAGGGATAGGAACACTTCCAGGATTGTCTGTGTGAGCCTTGTATTGGAATAAGAGGGAGGAAGCATTAGCAAATTATTTATTTTTTTTTTTTTACTGCTTTCACCAGCTAAGTAGTACATGGTCCCTGTTCCCAACTCCTTGTCTTCTCACTAGATTTCCTAGTGTAACAAAGAAGATAAATCCTAGTATTCTGATATTTTTGAGACTTAAAAACAAATAATCTCTTACCTATGGATTTTTACCTTTATATACTCCCTCAGATCTGTGAAGATACTTTGCATCTTTGAAAACACAATAGAGCTTTGCCAGTAACGCAGATAGAAAATGAGTCATGAAAGATATTTCCCTGGTTGCCTGCTGTTAACATCCCTGTGTCTACTCAGACTTAGGATCATCTTTGTTTACAACACATCAATCACCTGAAAAAGGCCACAGAGCTCTCCTCTTCATCCCTCTGCTTTCTCACTGACCTGAGCTGTGTTGTCTCAGAGTGCAACTACATCATTTTCATTTATGCTTGAACCTCTAGCATGGAAACCAGGGCAGAGGGTTGGATTCTGGGCAGACTTTGAAACTAAGGATAAAAATGGAGTGTGCTACCTTCCACATGGCAAACCTGATGGCTCTGTGGTAGGAAAGTCACTGTATGTCTCTCCTTTGACTTTCCTTTTTCTTGTAAAGTAGGCATAAACATTACATTCCCTGATTAAGCTACTTGTCGTGGTTTAAGCCCAGCCGGTAACTTGGAACCACGCAGCCGCTCACTCACTTCCCCCCCCTCTTTCCCCCCCCCCTCCTTCCTCCCCCCGCTCCCGGAGGGATGGGGAGGAGAATCGAAGGAATGTAACTCCCACGAGTTGAGATAACAGCTCTCCAGTAACTAAGGTATAATACAAACCACTACTGCTACCAATAATAATGATAAGAGGAATAGCAAGGGGAGAGGACACAACCGCTCACCACCCGCCGACCGATTCCCAGCCCGACCCGAGCAGCGATCTGGGCCTTCTGGGTAACTCCCCCCAGTTTCTATACTGGGCATGATGTGCTGTGGTATGGAATAGCCCTTTGGCCAGTTTGGGTCAGGTGTCCTGTCTCCGCTTCCTCCTGGCTTCCCCTCCTCCCTGGCAGAGCATGAGACTGAGAAAGTCCTTGGTCAGAGTAAACATTACTGAGCAACAACTAAAAATATCGGTGTTATCAGCGTTGTTCCCAGGCTGAAAGTCAAAAACACAGCACTGCACCAGCTACTAAGAAGGAGAAAAAATGACTGCTGTAGCTGAACCCAGGACACTACTTTATGTGTTGTGTTAAGGTGTGTTATCATCCTGGGCTAGGAGTAGGGCTGAACATAAAAAGTAATCTGTAAATGGAGAAAGGTAGGCTAACTGTATTCTCTAGTTTTCTTATACAACTATGGTAGCAATCAGTTTTGATGCAAAAAAAAAAAGAGGCTTGCTTAATAAAAAAGGAATGAGAGTGCTTTACTCATAACCCTAAAGAACAGAAAATTCTTCAGTGCAGAACTGTCAACATACAGTATTGTATTTTGGTGTTGGGTAGGTTTGTTGCTTTTCTTTTTCTGCTGCAGTTAGAAGTATGCTCTTGTGTCGTGGTTTAAGCCCAGCCGG
>NW_009922506.1:0-9100 GCF_000696875.1 Nestor notabilis
GCGAGCGCTGGCTTCGCGGATGCCTTCCTTAAATGGCTGATTCGCGTTAACTGAGGCAGGTCGTGCGCATGCTGCTTTCCTGGCCCCTCTCCCAGCACTTGAAGGAGGGAAAGGCGGTAACTTGCGCTGGTGGACTGCTTGAATGGCACGCTAAAGGACAAAGGCCTACCGGTCACAATAGTCATTCATCTAATAAATTTGAATACGTTGAAGCAAGTTGTTGCCCTGGGGGGGAAGGACGGCTGCTTCTGGATTTGCAGCAGACTTCTGCATCTGTCTGGCACTTGCTCAAAAGCAGTTAGCTCCTACTAGGGTGAGCAGCCACAAGCCCTGGCCCTGTTGTCCAAGATGGAATCCTGTGACACTCAAACCTTAAACCACTTTTTCTGCCTTGCAGAAGTAACCGAAAGGCATTCAGTTGTGTGCGATATACTACTTGTATTTGTTTATCTTCCTTTCTTACTGTTTTTTGGTTTGGGGTTTTTGGTTGGTTGTTGGTTTTGGTTTTTATTGGGGGGGGGGGGGGGTTTTTTTTTCTTTATTGTTGAGTAGATTACAATTGGTGGAAGCCTCTTTGTGCAGATGCTGCCTAGCTCCTGCTGGTTTGGCTGTCAGCACTGCCTTAACTGTTTCTACACGTTTGTGTTTTCAGTAACTGAAGCACTTTCTAAGGTACTCTTTAGAAGTTCAAAATTGTTGTGGTATAAACAATGTGGTATCTCATTCAGTGACCTGCTTAACAGCAGCCAACACAACTCTGCTTTTAAAGAAAATGCAAGAAAACCCAACATATGCTATCAGAATAATAAGAGTCTGTATTGGGCTCTTCCAGACAACCCGGTCCTAACACCTGAAGGTTTATGGATCTTCGCTTGTTTTGGTTTTCTTATACCCAAAGGAAAACATAATAGTTATTAGTCACACTGATTTTAGCCTTGTCATTTAGGTTCGTATTCAGTAGGACAGGTTACAGTTGGAGGAAAATTCTCTCAGGCTCCTGAACAAGTCACTTTTGAACTTCTAGGAAAGAAGGAGAAATTTAATCGAAACTATTTTTTTTCCTCCCATAAGTGAAATAATGGGAAGTTCCCAAAGAAAAGTTTGAGATGTGATGCATTAATTATATAATACGATGGCCCCAATGACATTCATTTCAGTAATTTCCACACCAGTATCTGGTAGAGATATTGTAAACTGCCTGAAGTGGTAAACAGTTAAAAGCCAGAAGCCCAAATAATTTCTGCTGTAAACTTCCAAAAGAACTGGCTTACATGTCTGGCTCACTTTTTTTTTTCCTGTAATCTGATTATTGGGATAATTTCAGAATATATACACTTACTTAACACTCAAAGAATGGGAGGAATAGCCTGGATATTTATATGCCAGAAAACCTAAAATTATTCAGCAGCAAGATAGTGAAAGACAAAGTACAGAATTTACTCAGTTATCAAACAGTTCAGTTTTGCTGTGCTCTCTGAGGTTTTGTCAGGCAAGCAGAACTTTTTAATACTGAGTTTTGTTAAAACAGATGAGTATGTGTGTGTAATCAGACACCACAAACCTGGCTTGCAAGACATTCTGATGCAAAAATACACACTGACTGAACTGGCTGGTACACCTCATCCATTGTTGTTAGTTAACTAGAGCTCCTTAGTCAAATGCTCCCAGGAAGTCAGAGTGGCAAGTCCTGGAACCAAGCCTTGTCATCAGTGACCAGCAAATAAAAATAATAGTGCTGGAAAAAGTATTTTATAATAAAATTTGGCAGTCATTCGGACTCCCTGGTAGGACACACCTGCTCAAGTACAATGCACTTAGGAACAGGCAGATACCAGCCCCCCTTGGGGAATTCCTTTCAAATCTAGCATCCTCTGGCACGTATGAAAGTGAACTTAAATGGTCTAGTCTCCTTTGTGTGATTTTTGTTACAGTGTGTAGCTCTGAGTTCCCTTCTTTTTCCATTTCTGATTGGGAAAAGCCTTGCTGTGTAACTCTCTGTAACTTTTTACTGAGTTTCTCCTACTGTCCTTCTACCGTGATTTGAGACAGAATTTAAAGAGCTGAAAACTGTATTCCAGTCATGGGAACACTCTGTCATGGTACAAAAATTTACTGTCTTCAGGTATTTTCCTTGTAAATCCTAGTATTTGCCATTTTTCCGTCACTGCACTTGGTGAGCACTGAACTGGTATCTTCACCAATACATCCAAATTGTGGGTGAAGATTAATTTAAGCTAGATAATACGCTAAGGCATTTGTTTCCAGTGTGTCTTACCCCGCAGTTACCTCCATGAATATTGCATGTTGTGTGCTCACCTTGTATGTTAGCATTGAAAATGTTGAATCCAATTAGCAGCACTGGAAATGGTGTTCCGTAGCATGCTTGCAAACTTTCCGTGCTGTGTAACCTGTTAATTAGATCACAGATTGTGTACACTTCAAACGTCTTTCTCATTTGCTCAAATTATTTGCTGTAGCCAAGTGAAAATTACTACAGAAATAAAGCAAGCCACAGACTGTACAAGCATCTAAGTCTTTCCTGCAGAAGAACAAGTTTACAGATCCTGACATTTGGAACCGTTATCTGTGCCATAATTACTGTTTCAGTAGACTCACTGAAGTATGAAAAATGAGTGCATCTGTTTTGCAGGAAATCATCTTGAATACTAGGTGCAGTATTGCATAATTTGCGTTCCCCTGAAGTTAATTGAATAACTCAAAATAGTAATTTCTGTTAAAATCTTTAAGGGGAGACTGACAGTGAAGTTAAGTTGGATTCCTTCCTTGCTCTTTAATTGGGGTATTTCAAATCTTACTAATAGCTTGCATTGAGAATGGAATAAGTAAATGCACTAATGGCGTGGCTTTTATAGACTGACTTTATTGCTTTGCTTTTGCATTTAAATAGATATTACCATTTCTGTGGTATCTTTTTCAGCACAGTAGCTCCTTTCCTGGTGATTTTAGACATTTTAAAGTTACGTAAGGATTGATGGGAACCAAAAATTTTTAACACAGCTTATGTGAACAGTAAATGCTATTAGGAAAATGCCTGTGTCCTTGTTTGCTAGTTCAGTGTTCTAATATTATGCTTCTTTTTAAAGCTTCATTCAGATAAATAACTTAATGCAAACAAAAAAATCATTCAAATTTTGCAAGTAACTTGTTTTCTTGGTGTTTCTTTTGTTTTTCAGTCTCACACAATTCTACTTGTCCAGCCTACCAAGAGGCCAGAAGGCAGAACATATGCTGATTATGAATCGGTGAATGAGTGCATGGAAGGTGGGTGCAGACATGGTAGTCAAAGCTGTTGTTAAAACCCCATTTTGACATATTCCCAGACTTACTCTGTAAGAAAATAAGTTGCTGTTTATGTTTTCCCAAGGTAATTTAAAAAAAAAAAAAAAAGTAAAAATGTCTCATTATTTTACTTACTGATGTTTTAGCAAACTAAAAATTGGTTATTTTCAATTTCTAAAACTTCATTTTTACATTAAATGTCTCTTTTTGATTTAACTAGGTGGAACCACATACAATTCATGAGAGTAGGCAATATTCTCGGTGGGGCCATGCAGCAGATGTGCCTTAATGCAACTCTTGCTAATTTTTGTTCTAGCCATGTAAAGGAAAGTTTGCTACTGGAAATAACTTATAAAATGAAAGTTTGTATGCAATTGATACATAATTTGCAGCCTTGTAGCATATATGCCAGAGCAAAAGTCCTGTGTGACTTTGAGACACACAGTGAGCTGGGAAAGAAGATTGAAATGCTACAGCTGTATGATTTAAATGTGGACATTCACTTAACATTAAGAATTCTAGTTCGGGAAGTTTTGCCAGGCAAACAAAAGCATAATAAAGACCATGTAAAGCCTCTGTGCTCACTTTCATGCTATATTCTTCTCAAATGTAACTGAATTATTTATGAGCTAGCTTAAATAAAACTGATTTAAATTCATTTACAGGCTTGTGCTGTCACTCTTATCTCAGAATCCCTGTTTGACTCTTTCATCAAGAGTGATCTTTCTTCTGAGATTTGAGTACCTGTATTTGACACTAGTTCTTCTCTTAGGTGTTTGTACAGTAGGAATATATGGTGCAATTGCTGTCTTAAAATTATCAGAAGGAATTTCATGTTTCCATTGGAGCTTACTGCATGGAAATTTACATCTTTGACAGAACTAAAACTTCTCCCTCTTGATGCTTCTTTCCGTGCATCTTACCTGATTTCATAGTATTATGTTTCAATGCAAATAGCTAAAGCAAAAGCATTTCAAATCCTCAGAATCTGAGTAAGATGGTTATGTATCTGTTTTCATGGTAGTCATCTCTAAACTTTCCTGATATCTGTGGTTCAATAGCTGAAGAAGCTTCAGCAAATACAGTTGGTTTTTTTTAATGTTGCTCTTGTTTCTCTGTAGGAGTCTGTAAAATGTATGAAGAGCACCTGAAGAGAATGAATCCAAACAGTCCATCCATTACGTATGATATCAGCCAGTTGTTTGACTTCATTGATGACTTGGCAGACCTCAGCTGTCTTGTGTAAGTTGAGTTGTACAAGTCCATTTCAGTGACTTAAAGAAGTCAGAAATCTTCCATCTAAACTCTTACATGTTCTGTGTGAAATCTTGTAAGGTTCTGGGTGATGTTTGCAGTAACTGTTTGTAAGGCAGCAGTATTGCACATGGCATGCCATTTCGACCGTGCCAATTAACTACATTGGAATGAAGCATCTGTAAAGAAAGCTTAGAAACTGACAGTTCCACTTGGATTTTAATTACCTTGAAGCTTCCAACATTTCAAATACTAACGTCCAGCAGTCGAATACAACTACATACATTATTTATTTATGCTAGAATCTCTTTAAATTTGAGCTGTATCTGCAGTTGGTCCAATTCTTAAGGAAGCAGAATGATTACGGAATTTTATTCAGCTGAGGGCTGTACTGGTGGTATGGTAGAAGTCTACAAGAGTGCATGCAGCCAACTGTTTATTTTGATCAAGATACAGCAAGATGAAAGTTTTTGTAAATCCTAATGAAGTGATCTGTTCCTAACAGATCTGTCCTTCAGAGAGCCCTAGCTAATTGTTTTAAGTGTTCTTGTGAATACATGATCTTCAGTTCTCATCTGTGTTTTAAAGTTATGGGCAAATGTAGTCTTGTGTACTTTCAACTCTGACTGCACTGTAAAATCAGATGTTAAATTTCACTAGTCAAAACACAACATTGTAACTAAGTCACTTAATCCAGATCATGAGTACTTTACACACCATAAATTTCAAGGTGACAGTTTGACATGACAGTGATACCAACTTCACAAAAATTTCAGGGGAATAAGGATACAAACCTCATATTCCAGTAACAAAAGACATAGTATTAGGCTTTTGAATATCAGAATTCTAGAATTACTGCTGCATTTGAAACCCCACTGCAAGTACTTTTGTAGCTGCACAGTGAACAGCCTTTGACAGTTAATACATTTAAAATAAAAGTCTATTTAAAAAAAAAAAACAAAACATCAGATTGCTTTCCTTTGCATTCTGATGTATAGAACCTTATCTTACTGGTAGTGACTTATAAATGACATTTAACAATGTTTTCAGTAGAATAAGTAAAACAGGATTACAGTTTCTGTGGTTACTTTTCCCTAGACATTCTGCCACATTTTATCTTCAGGTGTCAAAGTGCTGGGCTGATGCAGTTTGAAAGACACACTTTGTTTTAGTTTATCTAACAGACTGAAGGTAGCTACTTCAGGAAGTAGTAACTTTTCTAGCAATCTTGTGCCTTTCTTAATTAGGCTTCTAAACTTGTCGTCCTGCCAGTTCTACTTCAGCTTATGGTTTTCCACCAGATGGCACACATAACACATAGCGTACCAGACATGTCTTGTGTTCATGAAGATTCCTGAAGTACCTGCTATCCGTTCTTGTGGTGTAACACTGTGAATGGATTGGGGTGGGAGGATAATTCAGTAACTTTTCCTGAATCTAACATTTCTTACACTGCACTGGAAATACTACTATTACTACATCAATATATACTAAAACTTTCTATGGCCTTGAACCAGTCATATTGGGTTTTAAATAACAAGGTTTTCTTAGAAACAGTATGCTTAGGGATTTTTCTTTAGGGAAGAACTGTAAATTGTTCTACATTGGGTTGACTCTGGATTTTTATTTAGCTTCTTAGATTAATGAAATCTCCACCTTCTTATCTGGTTAGAAATACACGTACCAAGATTTAAAAACTGAATAGAAGTTCAATAGTTCTTTAAGTATGCAGTGAAAATACCATCTTCATCAGTAAAATGTTCAACTTACTTCAACAGCTAAGGGGGAAAGCAGAGCATGAATCTACACAGATAACTTCACACAGTTTGCTTTCACTTTTAGTCTAATTATGCTTCAGTTCAACAGTGTCTTGATTGACTGAGTTTTTGGCCCTGGCAAGAAATCTTGCTGGTGGACTACTTTTATCAGCTATTCCTGAGTAGCAAAGAAGATGAGTCTGTGGGTTCTTGTTTTCAGTTTGCTTTTTATGAAGTGTCCTTTTTTGGTAGAGGTAAGCTTGCCATCACTACCAGCTGGCAAGAATCCTTTGTCATCCATCTGTGAGTCTACCTTTGCTCCTGAGAGACTGCAGTTTTCAAAAAATTCCAATTGCTAGTGGAACACTTGAAAGCTTACATGAACACTTGTGTGAAGTAGTATTGAAAAAGTACTTGGCTTGTTAAGATAAATTGGATCATTTCCTGGTGAAACTATTCTTCATTCTGAGCTTGAGAATACTGAGGTGCTCTATTTTTTGTCTCCCATAAGCAGTTATGTTCAGGAATTAAAATGTGAACACATTGTGATCCAGGCACTTAGTAGTCCTTGGAGCATCTAGTTTTATTTCAGGTTCTTAATGATTTGCTGGGTAACTGTTTTTTAGCAAACAGGATGAATCTGTTTGATAAGCCACAATTCCCATCTTCTTCTGATATTACTTGTGTTCTGCACACAGCTTTCTGCCTCATACACTTGAGGATGCTTAATTGTTTTGTGAAGTTCTTCTGGTAAATGTACTACAGGGCAGACTAATACTACATTTGTGGTTTTGGTTTTTTTTCCCCTCTCTAGTTACCGTGCTGATACTCAGACATACCAACCGTATAATAAAGACTGGATAAAGGAGAAGATCTACGTCCTCCTCCGCAGGCAGGCCCAGCAAGCCAGCAAATAATGGGGGCACCATCATTAAACGGGTTTGGGGGAGGGCTTGGACAACAGGCGTGTACAGAGTGTAGTAGTGAACGTTTTGTATTATAGTCATCCTGTTGCCATCTTACTAAACTCTTTAGCCAGGACTGAATGTATTGTTAGAGATGCAAGGATTTTGTTGGGTTTGACTTTTTTTTTTCAGTGTAAATGGAGAAGAAAGTGTAACATCTTCAGCAGAGTTTTAATTTGTTTTTTTCCTCTTGTTAGCTAATGGTCCTACCTTATTTGAACCCCGAGGGCTGTTCACATTGTACTTTGCCACATTCACTGTATGTGCCCTTTGGTGGGGTTTCCAACATTCAGTTATGTCCTCCAGATGGTCTTAATGGGGAATAAAAAGATACCCTTTAGTTAAACTTGAGTGCTGAATTTTGTGGGTTTTGCCAAACAACAAATTAAATCTTTCTTGCCTGCTTGCCAAGGAACAGGGCTCACAAGATTACAGAGGGCTGAACCAACAGTTGTTTGATGTGTTACAGAATGGCTTGAAGTCTGGCCTGCCAAAGTAACTTCTCTGGCCTGATCTTGAGTACTGTCTTTCCTGGGGATCTTTAGGAAGCACAGCAACCCTCTTGCACTCTAAACTTGATCTTTATAAGAGGCATTTATATTCAGGTAAGTGTGCCTGCTCTGGGATAGGTGATGCATAAGAGCAGGCTGAATGTATCACACCACAGACCTCCTGAATTAGTCTACTTCCAACCTTCCCCTAAGAAAGGAATAGGCAAAGCAAATTGCTTCGATGGGGATCTGCCCTAAACTGCATTTTCTCTTTACAAAGGATAAGGACTTAACTGTTTGCATGCACTGCATGCAAACATACCTGACACTAGCTATCATCTTGAATGCTGATGTCTTCAGAGTTCTGCTGTACTGAAAAAGCTTGCATTAGGACACCTTGCATAAAGGACACGTTAGACACCACAGCAGGTAGAAAAGCAAAACTGGCTTGGTACTTTGTGCCTTTTCATTAGTCCAGAGTTTGCCTACTATAGGTACAGATGTGAGTCTTGGACTGTGCAGGTATACTCAACCAGGAGCAGTTGCAGGATTAACAAAGTAACATAATTCTCTCCAGGGTACATAACAACTCCCTACTACACATCAATAGTTTCCGATGGACCTCACAGCAAATGGATTGGCTAAAAAGAATCTCAGGTCAAATTGACTGTCTGTAGCAAAGCTTTAATGAAAATAGCTTCACTTAAGTGATAAGTAATAGCTGCTGAAGACTTGGAATCAAATTACTGAAACAACAGACATTCTTGGACAAATACTGAGAGGGGCTGTTAAATGCCTCAACACAAATGAGACTTAGGCCTACTAGCTGTACAGTTGTAGTGACCAGGAATCAATTCAATCAGCTAATGTCAAAACATGCTTCCTTTATAATAGCGAATTTTAAAACATAATAGGTCAGAACTATATTAATCGACTTAAGGTTACTTAAATCTCTAAATACTTCTGTATGGAAGTTTTATATCCAAATGCAGCTTGACACAGTAAAACTTTAAAAATTCACTGTTGCCCCATATAATAACATTCAGGTTTAATATAAGCAGTGTTATTTAAACAGCTTGTGTAGCTCATCTTCCTGTACAGCAAGTAATAAGATATGTCTGAGGTTAACTTCTGGTAAATGTTTGCAGTATTTTTGTAAGAATTCCAATATTCTCATGGTGGAGCATAGAGGGTGCTAAGTAGGATGAGATTTTACAGTCTTTAAATGATGCCAAATATCCCTTCTCGCTTCCAATCACATTAAAAAGTTATTAAATATTTTCCTCATACTTGTTTTTGATTTAAGGAAAACCAGCAACCTGGGCTCTTTCCC
>NW_009922506.1:9131-17080 GCF_000696875.1 Nestor notabilis
ATGAAAAGTGCAAGGAACATGTAGTAACCAGGAGCTCGGAACATAACACAGCTCTTCCTTCAAAGGTAGCCTAAAGTTTGGTTTGGTGAAATAAATCTTCCTCTTTCTCAGTTTTGGCTCTAGCATAACAACTGTGCAAACTAAGACCAGTAAATGAGTACAAAGTATGAATTCCTTATGTTAGACCAGAAAATGGGAAGAAGGTACTTTAAAGTGGATAGTAATAAATTATTCTCCTTTATGAAAGGGACTTTGTGAAGATAATGTTTTTTGGAAAGTGGGAGGTAAACAAGTTCTAACTTTAAATCACATTTTTTTTTATTTTTTTTAATTACACCTATGTCGTCATCTCAGTAATTTTTCAGAAGTTTTCACAGAATTGGAAAATACACATAAATGTTCCTTTTATACTTCTGGAGCCAGACTTGGCCTTCCGCTGCTATAAAAATACATTCTGTAGAGCACTTTAAAAGACAGGACTTGGTCATCATCTCTCTTTTCTCCTTATCACCCCGCTACAAGTTGGTTGGGGTTTTTTTAACCCTGAAATAAGCCACTAGTCAAAATCTCCAGTGCATAGTAGTTGAATTTCTATTCTCTGTGTGATTCCTTTAGTTGCCTTTTACTTGAGTAACTATTCATGAATCGCCAACTATTCATGAAGCAGCACTGTTGCTTAACTGAGCAGCTGACAATACACTGGAAAGGGAAAAAGTGCTGCAGCATCTAAATGGTGGTTAGAAAGAAGAATCTGGAAAGCTGTCTCTAACTATCCGACTTCAGAAGTGCAGTAAGAAAGAGGCTTGTAGGCTCTTGGAAATGTAACATCCTAGTAGACTGGTTCTCTAGTAACCTAGTCTGCTCTAGCGGCCAGGTGAAAAATTACTCTCCAGTTTGCTGCTTGGCTCCTTTCCAGTAAAGGATGACAGCAGGATGTTCGGGACTTTCTCCAGTTCTGCTAAGGGAAAGCAAACATTTGGCCAAACTTGGCTACCTTAAACACGAGGTTCAGCAGCAGCATTTTCAAGTAAAGCCATAAAAAAATTGCATGATTGCAGGAAGTATGTCAGAAAAAAAATCTGTCATTCCATGCATGCTTTGCCTCTGGCAGACTGATGCTTCTTGCATGAAGGATAGGTACCAGGGCAGTTTGGTCATCCCTGCTACGGTGTAGGAGTAAATTAAAAAGTCAGTTATATTGGCTGTTTTCTGCAGGAGAGTGGGGATAAAGAGTGGAATCCAGACGCCTAGTATTTCCAGGGGTGGAAATAGGTTTTTTTAAAGCATATCTGTTAAGCAAGCCTAGCCTCAGTCAATTGAGATGTATGAGCCCTCAGCCATTTGCCAGGAGTACAGAGCAAGTGAGGTACTTGCCTGACTTCTGCTTGGCTTGTGGAGCCATGAATCATAGAATGGTTCAGGTTGGAAAGTTCGTCTAGTTCCAGCCCGCTGCCATGGGCAGGGATGCCTCACACTAGACTATGTCGCCCAAGAGTCTGGCCAACCTGGCCTTGAAGACTGCCAGGGATGGAGCATGCTGTGTCTTTTCTAATCATGGAATAGGCAATATAACCACTGGACTGCCTGCTACTGATACCAAGTTGAGGCATGGCCAGAAAGGTACAACTCATTTCTTGGCATGGCTACTCACTAAGTGAATAGTAAGGTGAAGTTTTGTGAGCTGTCTGAGCTGATCCAACAGTTAAGTACTGTTGAAAAGCATAATACTACTTCACACTATGTACAAAGAAGACACTGAGTGTTGGGGAAGAAGAGAATAAGACTGCCAAGCAGCACCAACAAGCAGAGTATCTGGTCACTTACTTAAAAAAAAATAATTCTCATCTGAAGATTTGAGAACAAAGTCAAGCGTGTTGGATGCTGCTGTAGAAAATGGTAGATAAATTGTTATATATAAAGGACCAGTTTATCTACTCTTGTATGCTCCTGCCCATCAGTAATGTACTGTGGCAGGGGGTAACCCCACTGGGATTAGATTTTGCGTTGTATTTGACACCACAGTAATAACAGGATTAGTTTCTTACAGGAATCCCACTCTGCAGCCTCTTTCAGTATGCTGAAGTGGGATTGTGAAAAGCAAAAATTCAGTTTAAAAAAACAAGGGTGAAATAAGCTAGGGAGTTAAAATACTTGTCTACAGTTTCTTCCATCATCACATTCTTTCAAAATAGACTGAAATCATGACATCTATCACAATACATCTTAAACATAGCAGGAAAAAAACATTCCCATTGTGACATCAGCCTGTTTTCGTGCTCAACATCACTGTCGCATATGGGGGGGGAGGGGAGGGGCGGGGAATGTAAATAGTACCAAGACCACCTTGTTATCTTTCTTAGTAACTAATATACATGCTTGGAAGAACCAGAAGATTTTTCACTTGCACTAGAAATAGGTAAGAAAGTTGCTAAGTTGCTGGTTGTGATCTCATTTCCCCGTGCCAAGCAATGTGCTAGCTTGTGATGCACTGAAAGCACGGATGCTTCTTAAGATGACATACTCTCAAGAGGTAGGAGGGGAATGCTCCAGCTACTTTGCTTTAGAGTACATAAACAGTCATGTACATTTGCAGTTCCCACTGAGTAATGGCCCGATTGTACTGAAACTCAGCTATGCTGAAAACTCAAACAAACCATCAAGACACCTAATAAACAGAAAAATCCAGGTTAGCTGGATTACAAGTACAAAGTAATTTCAAGCTCCTGTTTCTCAACTGCTATGAAGCTGTTAAGTGTCTGCTAGACCCTGGAGAGCACTGAAATGAATGAAATATACATTCTTTGTCTTACCATTGTCACGGGAGAGGGGGAGTATTTGGGAAGCCAGGGAGCATAATTTATCAGTTCTCCAGCAGGAGATGGGGGATGGCTAAAGCCAGTAATGGTCTCAGATTCTCAGCCTAAGTCAAGCCAGGCTGCTTACCTTTGGTACCCACTCTCCCTTGAAATCTGAGAATATTGACTTCAGCAGTTCTCTCAAAATAAAAAGATAAATAACTTGTTCTACCTCTGCATAAGCTGCAAGAGTAAATCTGTTGAAATAGAAAAATACTTTTGAGCTCTGCCATACAAGTAAATTCTTTCAGGTTTTCTACATTGAATGTTGTCTGCTATAATGTGACTTAGTGTTGGCTGAATATAACGTACCATTCACTGAAACAGCAGGGGAGTGAATTTGCCACTGAAATACACTGAATGGAGATGTTTGGTTTTGCGTAGTACAAGGCAGCTCTCTATTTTGACCATTAATAAATGCTTCATTCTCGCTGTGTCTGAAAAGGACTAAAGTTAAAGGAAGACCCATCTGGATTTGTTACAGGGAAACATCGGATTCTAGCAATTAGTTTTCTCATTACTGTAATCTCAGTTATGCCAGTATGAACAGTTTATCTGGATGAGGTTTGTGCACAGCCTCAATTGATAGGTTTTCTTCCTACTGTTTGTGCTGAGTTTGCAAACTGCACACGAGTAAAACTTGCATGTTGCAGATCCCAGCTTGGTGCCATCCTTGGTGGAACATTAGCAAGGGTTTTGTTACCAGTTTTATACACACCCTAGTTGATCTGCTGCTGCAACCTCTGTGCTGTCTCCATAGTCCTTCCAACTAAGACTGTTCCTACATACTGTCATCTTAGCATCAGCCTTCAGTGACATACACACAGTTTCTGGAACTCTGTGTAGCTGCTGCATGCCTTGTGTTTGTGCCCTGTAAGTCAGTCAACAAGATCTGAAGAAGGGAGAAAATTGGGCTGTGTACTTAAAAGGCTGTGTTTCTGGACTCTGCCACTGCCTAAATATGACACTTGTATGGCGTAGATCTCTAATGCACCACTGCTTCTATCTAATCTAGTGTGTTTAATTCCTGTTCAGGGAGCTTCTGCATCATCCCATTGACTGTGCAGGAAACAGGCTCCTAAGTTTCAGTTATTACCTTCCTAGTTACCAAGGGCATTGGGTTTCACACACTCCCAACAGAAGCCTGCTGCCCTGATTGGTTGGGGAATATCCATCCTTAGAGATGCCCAAGACCTGACTAGACACCAACTGAACAACCTGCTTTGAGCAGGACTGGACTAGATGACTTTTGGAGCTTTCTACCAACCTAAACTATCCATCATTCTATTGGACTCACTACCTAAACATACCACATCATGAAAGATGGGAAACCTGAGCTTTGAATCCCTGCTCTGACTAATTTCATGCAGGCATTTGAACTCAGTGTTCCCCAGGCCACCTAGAAGAGTGCTGCAAATGGCAGGCTATCAAGTACTCCTGAGTGGGCTTGCATGACACAACATTTACTCACCAGGCTACAGAAAGTGCAACTAATCCCCAGTGACAAAGACAGGGTGCAGAAGAGTCAGATGTGATCTTGCTCTGATACTCTTACTGAGAATAATGCCTTGTCATAGAGGTTTAGTCCTGAGAGGTCATCAGACCTGCCACCCAAATGCAAACCCTTTCCAGCCCTCAACAAATTAAAAAAGGTAATCTGTATAAGAGATAAAAGACCTCAGCAATCTGTGCTGTACCGATAGGGAAAGCTCAAGGACATTGCAAAATGCTAGGGGAAGGTAAGAAACAGGCCATGCATGACAGTCGAGGGAAAAGCAATCACATCTGTGCCCCTGCCTCCACCCCAACACCTTATAATCTCACTGGGAGGCAAAGGCATCCTAATACAGTACATTGTACTTGCAGGGGAAAGTCAGCACTACTAGCACTAGAAATAGACCTTGCTCCACATTTCATTTTTAGCTGTGCCTGCTCTCAGGTTCTGAGCAGGAAGGAGGGGAACGGGGGAAGAAATCTCTCTCAATACATTAACTTGGTCTCCAAGGGAATTCTTAGCTTGCACATCTATTCCACTGTAACACTGGAGTGTAGCAGAAGCACCGAGACAACCGGCGTGTAGCAAGCAGAGTTAGCTTTCAAGCCTTCTCTTTGAAGATGAATGTTTTTGAAATACAGATTTTTTTCTTCTTCATCCCCATCATCTCTAGAAGTTTAGCCAGTGCTAAGCCAGTGTTTTCATTACCTGGCTTGTAGTGCTCTTCTAGAGCACACTTCACAGCTAATTAGTATCCTTCTAGATTCTAGGCCAAGTGAGTTTAATTTCAATTTCTATCCACTTCGTGCTAGTAACATTTTTTTACATTCTTCAAGTACTTCTCCCTCCTCATCTCCCAGGAAAAGCAATCATTGCCCATCTCAATTTTGCTTGTGATTGGTAGCTTCTTCTCGTACAAGTTGCTTTGTCTCCTGCTCATCCTAGCAGTTTTCTTCAGCATTTCCTGTCTTAAGTTTGTCTTTGATTGAACATAGTTATCATTCTGGGCACCTGCAGCTCTAAATGAAGTTTACCAAGCTTTCATACTGTAGTAATGATACCTCCTTAGTCTTAACCAGAAATGAATCATTTAATACCTCCTAAAATAGCATGTGTTGTTTTTTCATGTTTACAACACAATTGTTCAGGGATCACTCAGTGCACCCTCTATCCCTTTATCATCTCCAAGTAAAAACACTCATTATTCATACAAAATGAAACAACTTCAGCTACAAAGCTGGAGAAAGAGACATGTGAGAACAACCAAGCATTTGATCTTAACAAAGACACTCACCTTGGATATTTTGGGGAGTTCAAAACCTCTCTGAAATGAGCAGAGCAGGGGCTGCATTAACCACAAAACTATATTGCTCTGTTTCTTGGCAGAAAGGCACCCAAATCAGGTCAGCCATAGCTTCAGGAAGTATTTCCCTTCTGAAAACCCCAAGGAAAAATAGGGGCCTCCCTCCATCTTATAATTAATGGGCTAATCATCTTGTTAGCATATTGCATAATCTAGAGAGCTCCCTATTCAGCATGCTGGCTTCTGTCTTCCTCCTCAGACCCCATTCGCCCTGTGCACAGGAAGCATAGGCACCTCACTTGGAGCCCCAGATTCCTCCTGTGGGGGAACAGCAACCAACAGGATTTTTATCAACCTCTGCCTACCCCCAACATACCTCAAATAAAGTATTTTAAGGTTCATAAATCTAACTTCTCCATTTAAACTGTTTCTGTAGAAAATTTATGACTACCTCCAGGCATGTTGTCATTAGAAGTTAGACATCACTTAAATCTATTTGCAGGGAGAGTGGAGGTCCAGCCTCAGAGGCGTTTGACACGTAATTCAGATTGGAAAAACTACCTGTGTGACTTTGTCCAAGCTCTCTTTTGGCTCCTGGAATAATGTAAGAGTAAAATACAGGTCCCATGCTAATACCAGCTGAACAGCTCAATGCTGAGCACTTTGGTCCAATTCCCCCTTTCCTTCCTCACACAGGCATTGACCTGATATCTCCTGCCCTGCCTTCCATCAAAATCTGACACTCAACCTAACTAGTAATGAGTAGTGCTAATTAGTTAATGCAGAAGATCCCCTGAGAATTGGAACACACCCCTCTTCCTATTTACCTACAGAAGCCCTATCAAGAGAAATCCATCAACAGTTGTTCAATGCAAGGATGTCATCCCTGGCTCAGGATGGCAATGTATCAAAAATTACTGGGGGCCCTGGCAGTGTTTTAGGAGAGCAGCACAATGCAATTGCCCTGTTCACACATTTTCTCCTAGATGCTTGGTGTGGGTCATTGACAGAAACAGGCTAATGGACTGGGTGGCACTTTTGTCTGATCCAATACACATAAGCCCTCTATGTTGGATTTTTATGTTGGATTTTTTCATTTTTATTTTTTTTTTTCTTGACTGAAGCTTTCCACAGATGTTTTGCAGGGAAGACTTAAGTTTTCCTGCAGACCTAAGGTAGATAAAGAGTTGCAACAGGTAGCATCTTTCTTCATGTATTTTCCACATATTTTCCTATTGTTCCCACAAGTTTGGTGTTTTGGGCATGGTGTCATGAGAATGAGGGAAGTGGAGATGATGCAACTCTAGCTGATATTGTTTAGGAGCTGTTTACTCATGGGCTTCATGGAGATCCAGAAAATGCTTGCCCCAGAAATGCACTTGAAATACCTACTTCATGGCACCAGATGTTTTTTTTAAAGTGACTCCTAACATGGTAGATAACTTAAACTTTTGCAAACTTAAATGTAATTAATAATACTGATTTAGCCACATCCATGTTTCTTTGAAGTTTAATGCTTCGGTACTCTTGCAATTACTCTCCAGATGAGTTCCAGGGGCCTTGACAATTGCTTCCTGCTGCTATCTTGATCCTATGCCCTAGGAGTATAAACTCAGTTATAGAAACTCCATCTGAGTGCCTTTAATGAACTACATGAATCAGAGCCCTGCAATAAAGCCCAATTAAAAATGAGAGCACATTGAATATTGATCCCCTTAAAATCTTTTACAGCTTTCAGGGTCTGCTTGGTCACTCATTGCTACAGCCAGCACCAAGCCTTTCCTGACAGTTCCCCTTCATTATCTTGCTGGGATTATGGTCAGATTAAGACTCGGTTGAACAGATCAGCTGGTGGGAGCCCTGGGGTACAAGGGGCTGCCCCCAAATAACCCTTCTCACACCTGCTCACAGTCCTCTGGGTCACGCTTTATTACTCTAATTCAGAGGAAATTTCTACAGCAGTGCTTGCTTTTCCTCTGAGCAACACCAAAAAACCCCTTTGAGACTTTGTTTTACTGATGGGCATGGTGGCTGGAGGCTCTGAGTTCACAGAGGTCACTGGTGATAGCATTATCATGCACAGGATGTCCATTAAAGGGTGCTCGTAACTCCAGCAACTCAAGACCTTCAGCCTTCTTGGCAGTATATTACAAGATAAAGAATCCTCATGGTAATGAAGCACACATTATTTAAATGAGACATTTGAATAAGAACTTTGAGAAGTGTGCATTAAGAGGGATGTATGGAATCCTAGCCAAAATATAGGTCTCAAAGTCAGATGATTTTAGACTCTTTC
>NW_009922506.1:17111-35823 GCF_000696875.1 Nestor notabilis
GATGATGTATGAGGTCCATACAGCCCAGATCCAAAGGGTATAGGTGGGATTTGAATCGTTAGCTCTCGCACTGGAATCCAAAAAGCTTCTATTCAGCTGCTGTTCAAAGCTGGCTTCACCTCAAACATGTACATCACAGTCTTCACAACTCAGGATCTGCTCCAACACCTACCCAGAAGTACTTTAACCTCAGGCTGTGTTCAGACCATCTCTGTAAGTAAGTGTTAAGGGAACTCTTAAACAAGGTGTTCCTCCACTGCCCTTGATTTGGTAAGCCTTCTGAGAGCACAGCCATTGTGAATCAACACAAAAATAAAAGAACAGTCACTGCTTTCTCTGTTTCACCAAGCTGTATAGGCTTCCCTGGGGCTGGCAGGAGGGATTAGAGGGCAAAACACTGAGAGGCTTATAGCGAAGCTCTCTCTAAATCCTTGGTATGGAATATTTGAGGATGGCCTGTACCAGAAGGAAAGTAATTACAGTTTCATAGCAGCAGCTGAGGCATTTGCATAGCAGGAAGGTCCTACATGCCAGGCACTGCTCCAAACACTGCTCATGAACTTGAAATTAAACAGTTACTGAATAAAAATGCAAAGTAATTCCTGAAGCAGTCTCAGGCTCCAGGCCTTGCTCCAGAGACAGAAAACTTGTTCGAGTGGTTCAACACTAGGGTAGAACCACATATCCTTTGTCCAAATGAAGCTTTATTATCATGTGAGGCATAAAGTAGAGCAGTTTTAGCAGGCAGAGCCCTGCTCCTCTGTGCTAAACTCATCTCTGATTTGTGGACCTGGCTTAGGCTGGTGCCAGGTTGGTGGTGTTCACTGACACTATTTCTTTTTAATGAGATCAGAATTAAGCTGAGAGGGGGAGAAAGAGAAGAGTTTCACAGAAATCCAGACCCCTTTTCTCAGGCCAAATGATTTGTGCTCAAGAGGCTTCCCCAGGCTCTTCAGCATCATTGCAGCGCTGTCAGACACCTGACAAACTCCTGCCAACAGAGTTTAGAGTAAACAGAAGTGATGTGTGACACCTTAAATATTGCTAATGAACATCAGGTGTTTGCTGGGGAAAATGGCTCCTCGTCTTAGATATGGTAATTATTTTAAAGATCTATTTAGCATTTAGATTGCTTAGGGGGGAAAGAGCTTGGAGCTCTTGATTGCCTTGAAAAATGCTTCGGTATTAAGTGGATCTCTTTGAACACTGCTTTCATCTACTCAGACAGAAAGCAGAGGTGACACTTCAGCTTGGGATAATTAGAGGGACTTTGACATCCTTTCGTTGTCCTTGTCAACAGCATTATAACATGCAGCCTCTGCTTAAAAAACCAGCATGCAACAAACCTTGCACAAGAGCATTTAAGAGAGTTAAAATACAAAAGATTAAACATGTTGCGCTGAGACCTTGAGAGGAGCCATTCAAGACCCAGCTTGAACATTCGCACTCTGCAGTTTAACCCCAACCAGAAGATCTTTTGGTATAGACTTAGACTTAGCTATATCTGTTGCATCTTTAATGCTCGTTTTCAGCAACAGATGTTTATGGCTGCAGAATCATTTTCAGCTCTCACAGGCTGAGTGGTTTAGACTTAACAAAACCCTTGGAGGTGAAGGCTTCCATGAAAATCGCAGGTATGGCAGGACATAAAAGCGATTGCTGAGCGAGAGACAGAACTCTGCCGTGGCAGCTGAATCTCTCAGCTCACAGTCAGGCTGCCCTGTGCTAGCCTGTGGCAGTAAGCCTGGTTTGATGGTTTAAAACTGCTCAGAGCTGGCCAAAAGGACAAAGCAGCCTGCAAGCCTAATACATCAGGCTGAGCAAATCCAGCAATTTGGAATCAAGTCTCTGCTATGATTTGCTACTTCTGCTCAAAAATCTGAGATTACTTAGAGAAAAATGACTTCTGCCTCAAAGAAGTCCCTCCATGCCCGAGTTGCTGAAACACTGTTTTTGCATGCACTGCAGTATGTTCAATGGCAAAGGCAGTCCAGATGATGTTTTAAAGCCCACATAGTCAACTCTTCATCTACACAGCAGCTGTCATTAAGCTCATTTTAGCAGGAAGACATATCAGTGTATTAAGCAGTGTTGCAGATGAACAACACAAGATAGGTAGGGTGTTTCACTGGGGAAGAAAGGTGATGCTGAACACCAAGGGAGATGCAGAGCATCTGTACAGAGCACCCCCTGAACACTGCCAGTGCATAAGGTAGACCCACTTCAAACATTAGCTGTATTTCTCTCCTTCCTTGCAGCCACTTCAAGATTTAACTGTTATATTACCAGTTTCCCTATGTAATTTGCTGAAGAAAAAACAAGCAGGATAAGCACCCAGCTCCCTAGGGGAGCCCTCAGTCTCACTTGCCTTGGGCCAGCTCTCTACTGTTACTTCTGCTACAAAGCCAGCAACTGCTGACCAGCAGTTCTCCCAGCCACTTGCATTTCTTAAACCCACCAGTATTAAAATAATGGTTGAACTCGGTGATCTTAAAGGTCTTTTCCAACCTAGCTGTCCTATGATTCTATGAAAATGCACAGCAAGAAATCTAATGCAAGCAGGAACAATGATTTAGACTGAGTCTGTTTCCCAAATCTGACAAGTGTATGCACTAACGAATAACATCCCCCCCAACCCTGCAAAAAGAGAAGGAAACATGCAGCAGTGAGGAGAAAGCCAACCGTCAATGTCTGCTGAGAAAAATGTTTCTCTGTTCTGTCTCCTCACCTATAAAGCCTGTTTTAAGACCACAAAGGAGAAAAGCAGATGTAAATGAAGATGATGTCAAAACACATGTGGACTAAATAGAGCAAGAATTTCACCCTTATTGTCCTGCCTGGCTGGGCAGGGAAGGCAGGATGTGTAGGTTCACATGCCAGATGCAGGGTAGTCATTGCTGTGGTCAGCACAGAGGGGGGATCAGCATGGGCAAACTGCCCCAGCAGCAGTGGTGGCTCAGGCAGCTTGTGTAGCCCAGCCTGACCGAGCTGCAGGCAGCACCGGCTGCGTTGCGAGTGCTGTGCCAGAGGGAGGGTTTGCTCTCCCTCCAAGTGCAGCAAACTTGGAGACTGATAAAACAAAGAAAAAACCCAACAAAGAATTAAACAACTCGCTGGAGAAAATCGATTAGGAAACACCAATGATAAAAATGTTTCCTCTTTGCCATGGGCAAAGTGCTTTTCTAAGGTGGCTGAATTAAAGTTCACTTCATGTGGCAGCCAGATGGAACTGTTCCCAGTTTGGAGAAAGGAAGGGAGTACTGGGAGCTTATCTGAGTAGTCTGCAGTCACTGAGAATCAGAGCTGACAGCAAAACACAGCTTTTTTGCTCTGTCCCTTGGTAAGCTGAGGTGAAACGCAGAATTAACTGTCCCCATTATGTGTTCTCCACTGAATTTCCAGCTGTAACACTGGTAGCTCTTGTGTTTGTTTTAGAAGGGAAGGAATCACTGCAATGAGGGGTGGAAAAGACCACCTAGTTCAGGCATGGCCAGCCTTGGACTGCCTGATCCCCACTGACATCCTGAGAAACAAGACTTAGGAAAGGTAGTTGAGAGAGAGCCAAGAAGAGAAGCAGGTGGGTGCAAAGGGGTCCAACAGCCCATGTTCCACTGCAGCCTATGACACAGACACCTGCATACCAGTGCAGCCCTGCTGCTGGCTGCGTAATGTCTCTGCAGTGGGAGCCAAGCTTGAAAGTCGCAGCCTGAGCACTGGTCTTCCAAGTCCTGCTGGCTGCCCAGCACAGGCCAAGCTGTCCCCTGAAACAGGAGAGGGATAGCTTGCAGAAGGGTTGAGGGCGGCAAGGAGTGGAAACAAGAGACAGGTCTATGATGTCCTCAGAGCCTGACCCATAGTCTTCCTGTCCTAGAAACACCACAGCCACCCCAGGAAGACTCCTCCTCCTTACACTCAGTTGCTCTGCTACTGATGGGGTTGAAAGGCACTCATCAGCCATCTTCCCATTTTTTCTGCTCTGGAAACTATGGTCACATTTGAGTGCCCTCATACCTATTTCAGCACTTCCCCTTCCACTGCTTTTCTGCTTGCCACAGCACTGAGAACAATGCTGCTTCTCTTTAGCAAAGGCTAAATGCCAACCATCACCCTCAAAATATAACAGCATTGACATGATCTCTGGTTTGCCCTAATTATATGTTGGGATGACTGGGAAACAAGGTGCTTTCATGGGTAAAGAATTTCATGCAAACACTGGTGAACTATAAGAAGATGCCGCCTCTTCAAATAAGCTGTTTTCTCTACTTTGTATTCAGCTGCCCCACTTTGAAACCTTTCTGGTCACTTCCAAAACCCAGCTGTACTGCAGGGCCAGTTCTTGTCACCCAGCTGCTGAAGGGAAACCAACAGCAAAGAGCAGCATGTCTACAGGTTAAAACTAAATAACCACCAGGAGACCCCATGGCAGCCCCATGGGGCAGTGACATGACACACCAGGACACAAGGTAAAGAGGGATCTTGAGAGCTGGGGTGAAGTCTGTGGGAGCTCACGACTACCCTACACTTAGAGGAAGCTGAGGCTGCTACAGGGAAGGTGGTACTGAGATCCAACCCATCAGTTGAGACTGAGGCGGGGAGAAGGTAAAACAGCCCTGGGCTCTGACCAGGAGCTTCAAGGAGAAGAGCCCTTTGGAGAAGAAAGTTGGGACAGACCAGGACCTGTGGCTTTTTGGGTCAGTGACCCCACATCGTTCAGTTCATGCTCATGAATTTGAACATCCCACAGGCACTGTGTAGCTCATCACCCAGCGCACGCTACTCTTATTACTGCAGGCAGTGGTAAACAGCATTGCTGTGCTAGTTTCCATGGAAATCAAAACCAGAGAAGCTGGTTTCTACCAAAATCTCATTAAAACACAATTTTGTCCCAAGTACATTACTGTGTTGTCTTTGTTCTCATTCTTCTTTTTTTTTTCCCCCAGTACAGATGAAGCTGGCTTTATTTTAATGACTCACACTTGTAAAGCACAAGTTTCATTGACAATGTCAAGGAGAAGCCACTATCTCCATTTCTCCATTTGGATGGGCTGTCCTTGACTCAGAAATAGGCAGGTATGAACACTTACACAGTGTCGCTTCCAGCACAGAAATACTACCTTGTTTTCACTTGGTTTTAATGACTGGTCAGTCACTGGTGAGATTTAAGCAGCGTTTCTCAAACAGATGCAGATCAGTCAAAAAGAATAAAAAGTTGGTTGCTTCTTTCCCGTACCCAGCCTCCCATTGCCCAGCAGCACCTGTGGAACATGCTGCAGCACAGAAGCATTTTTGACAGAGCTCTGGACTGTACCTCAGGTGCTTGCAAAACACCTTACAGAAAGAAAGCCCTAGAACTGTGGATCACAGCCCCGCTACCTTGCTCCCGAGTGGTGAGGGGCAATACCTCCTGCCCACACATGGGTACAGAGTTGTCCACTGGAGAAGCAGAGCCAGAAGCTCAGCATGCTGCAAACACCCCAATTATTTTCACAGGACAGCACACTGCTGAGTTTTTGCTACCATAGAAGCAAAATAAACACTGGAACCAAGTTTTGTGTTAGGTGCATCTAAACATCTGATTTCAACATTTGCAGTTCTCCAGGGCTTCTTTGCTTCTGCTTAAAATGCTCACAAGTCACAACAAAGGAATGAATCCGAGGACCCATAAGAGGGAAGGATACAGGAGCTGTTCAGTTGTGTTGGCAGTATGAGGCTGAAAGAGAAAGGATGCAAGAAGTATGTTAGGATGCTTGCCTGAGATAAGAGCAGCAGTCAGGTTTCCAAGTACTTCTGCAATTAGCATGTAATTCTAAAATGCTGAAGAGGTCACAACAGAGAGATAGAGGTACTGACCTCTACACATCCTGCAGCCCAACTGCAGAGGGTTTTGAGAATGGAGACACTTGCATAAGGTCTCTGTATCAAGCAAGTTCCTTTTAACAGGCTGCAGAAAAAGGAGATCTCAGATCTTCTAGCACCTAACTTTCTTACCGAGCATAGCCTGGAGAACACCTCTGTTTCTAAGAAAATAACCTGCTTTGTAAGTGCTTAAATGAACTATTTGAGTATTAAAAAAAAACCAACCGACCAACCAAAACCAAATGAAACAAACAAAAAAACCCAACACAACAGCCAAACATAAATCCAAACAACACTTGATTTGCCTTTTGAGACAAAGAATTTACTGAATTTGACCCAGCTGAGTGACTGCTGTAGGTGTGGTGCTTCTATGGTTTTAACCTTCTGTAAAGAAATTATTCCCCTATATTTTTTCCCCACACTTGGCTCTAGTCCCTTTTGATGCAACTATTTCTACTCCAAACTCTCCTACCTCATTCACATGCCTGACCCTACCCTCCTCAGAGGGTAACCCATCCCTCACTCACTTCTCCTTCAACCCCAGCCACCCCAGTTTGGCTCTTCACGAGATCAGTATTTTATTTTCCTAGACAAGTCTATTTAAAGTCTTCCCAGCCACTGTTACAGCCTGAGAACCTCCCGGTTTCTGTGGCACTTTGGAGGTCATCACTCAAGCCATGCATGGCAGGACTCCAGAGACACAGCCCAGCTGATGTCCTGCTACAGAAGCAGCACTAAAGAGAAAGCCCCATCTCTTGTCCTTCTTATCGGGTTCCGACAGCACTCCAACATCAGATGCGTTACCAGGCAGCATGGGGAAGCACTGGCTCCCTCCGCACCCGGTAACTTCCAACACACCTTCAGCCTCCTTCCCTAGACAGAGGCTCCAGCACAACTGCAGAGGCAGACCCAGCTGATAAAAAGCCTCTGGGGTGAACTAAGGTGGTTAAGCCCTGATTTTAAACTCAGAGCCTCCACATTGACATTGCTGGCTGGGCTTTTTTTTTTTAATAAAGTGAGATTAGGAAGGTTTACCAGCCTATATGGGGTGTCACAGTATTTGAGGCTTAGCAATGCTCCTGGTAGGAGGCATCTGTGGGTGGTGATGCTTCCCTGCCCTTAAGCTAGAGGCAGAAGACAGACCTTTGGGAGGCTTAGTAAGGAATAGGCAGGCTGATAGCCTAAGGAAAAGAGTAATAGGTTGGAGTAACAGGAAGAATTAATACCCCCCACCTCCAGCTATTTCTTTCAGCATGTAAAAGCCAGTCCATTGACTGCTCTTAACTTTTACTAGAAAGGATACTTGCCTGCCTAGCCAGCAGAAGAGAACTGCCTCACTGTTTTCACCTGATATACCACTGTACCCTAGAAATATCTCTGCCAGTTCCTGTGGTATCACTCTAGAAGCCACCCAGAAACTCAAGCAAAGACCTGTGGCATGTGTGTCTGGGGACACAAACCCAGTGAGAGACAGAGGCAAGTACCAGGCAAGTAAGGATGGAGGCTTTTTTCTGATGGGAACTAGGGGAGGATAAGAACAGGCTGAAACACTTGTTTCAAAGTGGATTTTATTCCAGGCATTAAACAGATTCTGGCACATGCTTTCTTCAAGAAAAGGGAAAACAAATCTGGGCTCCACATAAATTACATCTGGCAAAGTGTAACTTACAAGTGAGTGGGGAAAATAAACCCTTTGAAATTGATTTCTGTACAACAGTAGTTTCAACTCCTCTTAAATAAACCCCTATTGGTTCACAGCACATGAAAATACCTTGGATGATCTGGTACAATAACAGCTTTCTTAAAAAGTGTTAGCAATGCAAATGCTCTGTCGTAACAGCCTGGGGGGCTTTTAAAGTAAAACGGGAAAACAAGGGCAAGCAGCTGTTTGTTCTGACTTAAAGAAACAGATCACTGGGACAAACTTGAGGGCTCAGTCAGTTTGCTTTCAAAAAACCGACTGGAGTCCTTTACCAAAACATGGCACTGCATGGACCTTGGGGGAAAAAGCACAGGTAACGTCATTCCTCTTTCCCCTCGGAGCAAGGAAAATGGCAAATATACCAATATTGATTTTGGACAAGACTTTGTTTATTCTGAAGAGATTAGTTTGCCCACACTTGAAAGCAGCCTTTTGTAATCCATCGCCTTTTCAGCCATTGCTAAAAGCCACTGGAAACCAATAGCTACCAGAAGATGCTGTGGGGGGAGGGCAGAGGTCTGCATTGGGCCTTCAGGAAGGTCCTGCGTGCAGTGCTTTAGGTGACAGACAAGTAAATAGTGTGGAGGTGATCTCAGGAGAACATGTCCAAAACCAGGAAGAGTTAGGGCTCTGGTAGCCCCTAACTCTGGGAGCAATTTAAGTTACTGACATCTAGCATATGCCCACCTTTTCCTTTTTTCCCCCAGGCCGGGGCACCTGCAGAAGGAGAGTGTCCCATCTTTAGCTGCCCCAGCTCACAGCCCCAGATGATATCAGTTCACACTCTGCCAGGTGGTGAGTAGTAGGAAGAGAGGCACAAATCAACACAGCTAGTCCGGGCACCTCTGCTCCAGGAGCCATCAGTAGCCTCCAACACTGGAGCCAAGCACAAAGTCAAGGGCAGTAGTCAGCATGCTGACAAGAGGCCTTTGAACCAGAGCTGGCCCAGAGCTTGGAGACTGGATGTAGCAGAGCTTCTGTGGTCTGCAGCAACAGGAGAATTGTTTGTAGAGGAGCTGGGTCCTAGTCCCAGTACGGTTATGAAGAAGGAACTGCAAAAAAGCTGCACACACACAGTGGGAGCAAGGAGGAAGGAAGCAGTACCTGGTGGAGGAGTGAACATGCTGTTAGATGCAACCCTTGAGCTGCTGGAGAGTGAAATGGGGGAAGCTCAGATGGTCCACTTAGGATGCATTCTGATGAAAATACATAATCCTTTATCACTCCATTGTACACAGAGCTTACGTACAGTGCCTGCTCAATGGCCTTTCATCTGTATTTGCATTAACTTTTTTCAAGCCAGGTATGTGAGAACTTTACTGTCCCTGTCTTCTAACGCTTAATGATGCTGTTTTGGAAGTAGCATCTCCTGCATATTCTTGCTTAAAAAAGCAGTTTCTAGTAGGATGGTAACTCTCCCCACTGATGGGTCTTGTCTATTCTGCCCTCTTTCTATTCATAGATTATTTCTTTTTCTTCTGCAATCTTTCCTGGCCCTAGTGGTTCAGGCCCAAAGCACCTCCATACAAGGAAAGAGAAATCTTTGCAGAGTTGGTACCCCCATTCCCACACAGAACTGCAGCTGCACAATGCAGTAAGCTTGGGACCAAAGGGAACTGCCTCCTGAGCTTTCACAGTGTGAGCAGGTCATTCTTCTAGTTAATCGGTGTTGAGATGGTGAGCTGATGTCAAAGTGACGAGGGAAACAGGAAAAAAGCTCTGGCCACATGACTCTCATAATTTTTTAAATAAAAGAACCGAGAACAGAAAACAAATTGTCCAATTCTCACACAAGCACTTCTGAGCACATACAACGTATGAAGAACAGTATCTGTTCTTTTGTCAATTGTTGGAGCTAATGCCAAGTTAGGAAAAAGAATTATAATGGGATACAAACATGATCAAAAGCAGCCAGCTGTTCAGAATCCAAATGAATATCCTGTTTTTCTTCTACTCCAGAAAAGGAAGGATCCAGTCAAGCAACTGTCAACCGAAGGTCACCCGGCTATCTGGTTCCCCTGCCAGGTTCTTGGAGAAGAGGCTAGGTTTACAAAACCTAGCTCCAAGAGGAAAATTTAACAGATCTTGTAGGAAAAGCTAAAGTTGGGGGGATTTTTTTATTTGAATAGGTAAACTTCCCCTGGCAGGTCTGAAAATCTACACTTAGCTACAGCTGACTGGTAACTGGGAGCAGGACTGGGATGCTAGCTAGAGACACCAGTTGTCTTTGGTATTTCCAGAACACAAAGAAGAGATATCTCGGGGCAGGTCTGTACTGTGGCAGCATTTGTGCAGGGAGCATTTTCAGCTGCACCAACTAACCTGCCCAAGATGGGAGTTGCCCGCTGGGAGGAGAAATGGCTGTCCCAAGTCAAGCAGCCCTAGGCCTTTTCACCTCCTCTTTCTCAGAGAGAGAGGGAAGAGAACTAGACAGGTGGATTGGGTGGCTTGTCACGTTGGGCTCTGTTCCACGCAGAGCTGGAGAGCCAGCGAGGGGGCTGTGCTCCTGCCCAGCCAGCAGCAGGAAGCCTGCAATGACCGAGGGGCTGTCCCCTTCTGCCTCATGCAGCGGGCAACTGGGTGGGCTCCTGCCACAGGCCTGGGCCAAATGCAGTGGCACTGTCAGTGAGCGCTGCTCACAGAGCTCTGTGCATCACCTTCAGAGTAGGGTGCAGCAGGCAGCGGCTGGTAGCATCAGGAGGAGCAGCCAGAGAACAGTCCCAGCTTCCCTGGCATCACAAAGTGTCAGCACCCATTTCTGACCAGCTCTGCAGGAATATGGTACCCAGAACCCAGGTCCAGTTGGGCTGCCTGCAGGTTTGGGTAACTCATGGAGGCAGGGCTCGCCTTCCACCCATAAGAGAATGGAAGCAAGAATTCCACAGGGAATAGTCCCCAAAACAATCCCTGGTTATTATGCTGCTAAAACAGACTGTCCCTTTTCCAGCTCTTATCAGCACTGTGCCAACCTCAGCCCATTTGGCTGTAGAGCAGCTATTACAGACAGAGAAAGGAACAGGCCCCCCACAAGGAGGTTACAAACCTGTCCCCAGGGCCTGCTAGTTCCTTCCCAGCCCTCCACTCATCATGATGACTCCTCTTCTGGCCAGTCCTCACTGAGAGACACACATGCATGAATGATGCACAATGTTAGAGCAAAAAGCCAGGGAAGCCAAAGAGCTACCAATGTTAGTACAAGCATTGTCTAATCTTTTAGACTGAAGGTCATGGGCTCGGCATGCAGAGGAAGGAATGGATGGGGAGAGCTGCAAGGCAGTTCTGGTCACTCCGAGTGTTTGGCTGGGTTCTCCCCCCTCTCTGGGTGCAGCTGTGCACAGACATCAGCTACAAAGGAGAACTTAAGACAACAGATAGGAAGATTTCAACAACTCTCCTCATCCCTCTCGCTCCCAGCTTCTCTGAAAAGCTCAGAAACACCAAGTACTCAGCTGAAATGATGGGCACATGAAAACAATTAGGGTCAGACATACAAAATCTTCCCGATCCCCCTCTGTTCCCAAGGTCTCATGCACAAAGAAACAACGAGATCTCTGTGCTACCATCATGTTGCTTGTAGCAGCTCCCACTGTTGGCCAGATACTCCTGCTTGGCAAGGGTTGGTCATCACTCTCCCAGTCTGGTTTTCCAGGCAGAGACCACTGACAAAGTGTTGAATGAAACTGCCTTTCATCTTCCACTTCTGTAAGAAGACAGAGAAGAAACATGCTGTTACTTCAATTTCACCACAGAACTGTACCTCCAAGCAGAATGAGAAAGGTTGAGCATAAACCTCAGGTAAAGCCCAGCAGCTTGGGAGACTGAAAATCTGGGCATGGGCAGCATCTCTCAAGCACTGGTTTCCTGTATTAACCATACCTGGAATTTGAGTTTAGCTGAATTATAGGACTAGATATTCAGAAGCATCTATAAGGCAAACAACACAAAAATCAGCAAGTAGTGGCATTTTCAAAAGCATCCAAGATCCACAATTTCCCTGCCATTCTTTGTCCTGCATCTCTAGGCACCCAGATATCTGTCAAAACCTAAAATCCTTCTATGGTTTCTTTCCAATCCATAGAAAGCAAAGCGATGAAAGTTCATCCAACATGAAAAGCAATCTATCCACAGAAAGCAAAAATCACACTTCTTGCTGCTTGACTAAATTGTTATCTCTCTCTCTTCCATGTCAGCTCATCTCTCAAGTCAAGATTTTTATCAGTCCTACACTGAAAGCTCTTCATAGCTCTGTACTCTTTTTAGCCAGCTCTACTTCATAATCTTATCTGCCTTGCCAACATTTTGGTTTATAACTGTCCATTCAACAGCTTCTCTGAACATAGTGCTCTGCTTTCTGCAGTGCTGTCCTCTGGGTCTGCTCTCCTCAGAGCATATCCACCTGGTCCCACATGCAACCCTCTCTTGAAGGGCTACATTGTTCACGCTGCTTTCTAGGAAAGAAAATGTGTGTCCTAACCTTGAATTGAGAATTCTACTGGGAAAGGGCTGTAGGTTCCATCCCTGCTGGAAAGAATTTGGACCACTGTGGCTGACAGTGATGAGAAAAAAAGCAGAAATGAATCCGTGGACTTGGGATCTCGCAGGTGAAGCTGGGCCATTTCCCTCCAGTGGGGCACTGCTGAGATCAGTGGGTTGTTGGACTGAGTGCTCCATGGTCCAGAGATCACTCTTTTCAGTCACACAGATGAGCCAGCTAGAATCAGAGCCTGGGTCTTCAGTCAGTAAACAGCTTAGGAATATTATGAAGATGTTTTGGCTAACCCATGGAAACTGATTAAGAAAAAGAAACAGCTTGACAACACTGATGGACCTGAAGGCTGTTGCAGAAATTATATACAAAGGGGGAAAAAAATCCTGCAATATCCAGGCAATGTCAAAACCTACAACCATTTTAATTCTTGGGTAATACAGCAAACAGATTGCCACATGCTGTGTGGTTTAAGATATCCAGTTATGTTCAGCTATTGCTGGCAGCTCTCCTCCAGATCTGTGTGCTAGTCATGTTTCTTAGAGGTCAGGGCAGTTGCAAAGCCCAGAGTAATCTGTTGCTCCTGTTTCACATATTCTTTCAAGACTGAATATCAGCTGCAGGACCACGTTGCCAGCACTGCTAGCCCTGCCTGACAGGATACCACTAAAGGAGAGCTGTTTGTGCAGCAAGAAGAAGCTAGGTTTAATAGGCAAAGGGGCAGAGCAATGTAGAGAGGATTGAGAGGAAGATACCATGCAGCCTGTGCACTGCAATGCCCTCACCAGCTGCTGCAACCCCCTGCCTACACAGATCCCAGAGCCATCTGGCTCTCATCTGGCAGAAGTCTCCCTCCAAAGAGCTGAGGAAGAGTTAATACCATAAAGCAGAAGCTGTAAGGATGGAGTGGAAAGCAGGAGGTCTTCTCCTCCAGAAAGCAATACACTCTGCGTAGCTGGCACAATCTCTGCACAATGACCTCCCCACCACTGTTTGCTAGGATCATAGACACCTCTGTGAAGAGCCTCTTGACCTTCTCCTACTGTGCAAAGGGAAACTCTTCCTTGCTTTCCACCCTCCCCCTGCCTCTCTGTACTTGTGAATTCCCAGCCTTCTTCTTCACCTTCCCCTGTGCATGTGATAGAAAACGCCTGCCAACCATCTGTCCCACACACCCCATAGCTCACCAGAAGACCTTGCTGCAAAGGAGTATGCTGTTACGAGATTTGAGATGGAGGGCAAAGGCAACTAAGAGACACTGGTTTTCTTTCCCCAGCTCTTCAGGAGAAAACTAGCACTACTGGGAGGCTCGCTCATGTTATTCCTCCAGATCAGAGGAACCAGATCAGAGATCAGAGACCTGCTGCCGTTATCATCTTTTCATGCTAAACAGGTACCCTCTGTGATGTTTGTAGGGAGAGTCAACAGCAACAGACACAGCAGGACACCTGCAAACACTCACCAGAGCACGTTTGCTGCTGCTAACAAAGTATGCCAATCAACCCACTTCTCAGTGAATCACACCACTGGAAAGCCCAGCGTTTCAACTCATCCCATATCCCTATGTTTGAAAGAAAGTTGGTCAAGGATGGGAAAGGTAGAGGAGGAACACTGAGAAGGTGACAGAAAGATGACTATAAGGCTCATCCGGGCTGCAGGAAGATGCAATATGGAGCTATTATAAAGCATACTGACAGTAAAAGGCAAAGCAGAGCTCCTCATCTCACATGGAAGTGGTATTTTCAGAATGACGGATTCCCCTTCTGGTCAGAAACTGTGCTTTGCTGCCCTCTGTGAGATAACAGAGCAACTCCCCTGACTTCACCTGAACCTTTCACTAAATCCCCCTGCCTGAATGAGAGACCACAGGATTACCAAGGACAACCCAACACCTAGCCCTGGGAGGCACACATCGTATCTCGGACCCTTGAGGATGGTGGGCAGTAGGAATGGGTGGAAACTGGAGTTTGGAGGCTCTTCTCCCACTGTCAGCCACCTCAGAGCCAGGCAATTTAGTCTAAACTGGTCACCTGCTGACATACTTAGGGAAGGGTCCAGTGTACAGGCCCCTTCTGGGAGGGCCCATCTTTCTCCACAGACCATAAGGGGAGACTAGACAGCAAATTTTTAAATTACAGTGGTGATGCCCATCATTAGGAAAAACAAACAGAGAAGACATTTCCTGCATACACAACCAAACATTTCAGGCAGTCCTCTCCTCTCCTACACCCAGACATTATGACTGGCCTGTACTTGGAAGGAAAGCTTTTGAAAGAGATAAGCACTGCACAATCTGAAAAATTTTGTCTTGGAAGTCCTCTTTGTTTTCCTTTTCTTGCGCAGATAGAGACAATACAGTTTACTGGTCACAGCAGATCTGGAGTAGAGATGGGGAAAAAAAACCCAACCGTATTTTCTTTTAAATACTGTGTTTTGATCCTCTTCCCCAGTGTCAAAATTTTCCCTACTTTTTTTTAAAGCTCCCTCTCCATCTTTATTACGTACCATTGAAAAGTATTTTGAGGTGGCTGGATAGAAGCATTCCATGTGCAATTACTAAGAGAAAAGTCAGAAATAGCCAGTCCTTTTCTACCCAATACATACAAGAGCTGAAGACGTTTACACTAGTGTAGTTTTTCAGGGTAATCAAAAGTTCTATTTTAACCCCCAGCAATCCAGTCAGTCCAGGTTTTCTCTCCAGATTCTAACAAGAGCCTTGTAACTCTGAAAATATAGTGGAGTTGGTCAAGCTCACGAAACACAGTTTAGAAGAGCAGATTTTGTTGATTAGGACTGAGAAGATTCACACAGAAACATATGGAGAGCTGGTAACCGGAATAGCCAAGGATGCTGCAAGTTGAAATTGAATGTATTTGCGAGCCATGGGCAGTCTGAATCTGGTGCTGAAGATGACAAACACTAAAATTTAAATAGAGGAGCAGACGGAGTGTGATGGAAAAGCTTACACCAGCATCCAGCAAGTACTGTCTCCCTTTGAGCACTTAACTTTGTAAAACTACGAATCACAATTGAGGGAAACTCGTCTCCTGAAAATCGCTTTCAAGCTATGGCATGCTGCCAGTATTGATTTACCTACTTATTACCATGAAGACGCTGAGTCAAATGCTTCCAGAACAGACAGCTTTTCACTTCTTCTCTTTTCTGATAGTCTATATAAAGCTGTGTTTCTCTTCACATTGGGTAATAGGATATACTGAGAAGCAAGGTGGGAAAAATTTCCCAATCACATCCAAAGGCACACAGGAGTTCAAATACTGTGTCTCGAAAGAAAACTTGGTGTCCTCATTTTCGGGCTGGGGTCACATTCCTTCCTTCAGCACATTTTAATGAAATATGGCTGTTTAATAGGATTTCTCAGCATGCTTCTTATTCTGTTGGGAAATACTGTGCCAATGTTTCTCATTTCCATTCTCTTGTGTTAGTGTCTGACTCTCACTTTGCCTTCTATTTGTCCTCATTATAATAAAAATTAAAACACCACTCCCACCATCAGTCAGAGCCAAAACCAAAGCTAAAGGCAATAATTTATTGTGCATTCAACTAAAAAATGTTATTCTCCAAATAACATTATGGATAACATCCATCTGTTTCGAAATCTAGCTCTGATTATGCAGAATAGCTCTTGGCTGGTCTTCTGCTAGCAGTGCCAGCTGTTGCTGTAGAATGATCAAGGGATCATGGTGCCAAATAGATTTTGTTCCTGGTTCCTTTCATCCCAAGGGAGAACAGTCTGACAGAACCAAAAAACATCTAAATTTTGACTGTTTGCAAAGTTCTAAGACTTATTTTGAGGCAATACTCCAGATAAAGCTCATAATACTGTAAAGCCTCTGCTAGAGTATTACGTATATGGACTGTTGTTAGTACTCAAAAATAAAAACAAAATTATCTGTCCTGTGGACATGCTTAATGCAAAACAGCTGTGTAGGATGTGTACAAATTCAGTACATTTGAAAACAGAAAGCAGCTTTAGGAGCTGTATGGTGCTGTCATAAAGATCTAACCAATCTACTCTGGTGACAAAAAACAAAGCCATCATGTGCCCCATCTTATGTCAGAAACTTGCTTTTGCATCACTCAGACATAGATGTGAAATCTAGATCCAGAAAAGGCTCCTACCACAGACCTCTGATGACAGTGACACCAGAAATGCTCAAAACTGGTCTTTCATCATATCACCATCTTCTCTTATGATACTGTATGTGTGATGCACATTGCCAGGCTCACCCCCTTCCACTCAGACCTCCTACTTAGGGCTCTTGCTTGTCACCTCCACATCTCTGAAGCAGCTCAACTCCCCTTCCTCCACTCAGCTCCTCTGACTCTGAGAAGTCCACTTGAACTGAGGAGTGGCTACATTCATGCATAGTTTGAAAACACTGCTCTCCCCCAGCACTCACACTTTGGGCTGTGAGTACCCACAGGGAAGCAATTTGCGGGACGACTGAGGGAATTTGTTCCCTCCAGCTTCTCTCTTTCATTTCACACTATAGAGTGTCTAAAGAAGTGGATGTCTCCTTGAAAGTCAACCTCTCAGACATCAGGAGGAAAGAGAATAGGATAGTTTGCAAAGATGACTAACTTTTAGCTGATTAAAATCCAATGTCAGTATTAACAATTACTGCGTTTACAGAAGGGAAGGACTATAACAACATTCCCTAAGATCACAACAAACTTGAGCATTGCAAGTAGAACAAGCTTTATAAGTAGAAATCTGAAGTGGCAGTTTGTGACTTCCAAAAAACCCTCAACATTTCAGAGCATTTCAACCCAAATTAGATGAAAAATTCAAACGCACTTCTCCTACCTCATCCCTTCAGCCGCAAGGCAGTTTGGAATGGCAGCTGTGATTAAAATCAGTCTCCGATTATTTGAAATGCTTAAACAAAATCTTTGCTTACAGTCAGTTGGCTAAATCATCTGCTAGGTCAAGTCCTTGATTTAAGTGCAGTTTGTTCACATAAGATAATGGAAAACAACAGCTCACATCCTTAAGCGTGTGTGCATATCTTTATAATAAGCCTGTACATAATCAACGCATCAAGGCTCAATAAATCCTATTCCAGCAGGAGAATGAGCCTGCTTGTGTAAGTGTGGATTAATCTCTCTTCTGGCTAATAGTGCTTGGACTCCACCCCCCTTCAGGGGACTCTTGTCCTTCCATGAGAGGGGAGGTGGGGAAAGACAGCTGATTTGGCAGCAGCTGGAGTCCTCTTTGCTGCCAGGGAAGAAAATGCTGCAGGGCACTGAAGGGGAGGCTAAGTGACCTAATTACACAGCAAAGGGGTGAGTGATTGCCAACAAGAAAAGAGAGCAGGCAAGCAGCCCACTTGGGATATCCTTGCAAGGCTAATCCAAACTAAAGAGTTTTCCCAGCGTATTCATGGTGACAACTCTTCAAGACATTTCTGCATTAACCAGCCCTCTAGAGGAAAGTCTACACAGCCTTTCCATAAATGGGCAAGACTGGATTTCAGTGCTTTCTTTCAGAAAGAACTGAATTCAGAGATTCCTATGGCATTAAAAAGTACTGACAAAAGAAGATGCTGCTGAGGACTGGCAACAGGCTGAGCAGTCTCCTATCTTTGGGTTATCGAAACGATAGATGTATCAGAGAACACAGAGTCAGTGTAGCCTTAGGTGACAGAAAATGTGCTTTCTCTTGATGCAGAGGGAAGCACAGGAACTAGGGATAAAACAAGCCCAGTCAACTCCCTGCTAGTGCTGCATTGTCAGCTGTTGCATTTTGCCCAGTTCTGACAAAAAGGCACATCACATCACATCTCCGTGAGGGCACCCAGGCCATTGCAGAGGCCGTCTCCTACCTAGTGCTGTAAGGCAAAATCACTGATGTGTCCTGGCAGACCAGGGTGGACATCTTGGAAACAGTGTAAGAGTCACAGAACTGCATTTTGTTGGGAACACTGCTGCTGTGTCTTTTCCCTCAGGGAGCAGTTTGGGTGGAATATATGGTCTCTCAGTCAGTATTTCTCAAGTGAGTTGCACACATTCAGTTTTAAACGTCTGTTCACATGCCCAAAGACAGCACGAAGAACACATTTCTCTCACTTCTAAGTAAGTAAACAGATGATAGCACACATCACCCTTCCTTTGGGTGTCTCAAAGCGTTTGCTGCTTATCTACCCCTCTCTGATGCTGTGGTCCATCCATACACCAGTCTGGCTGAATATATATGTTTCCAAGAGTGAGGCTGGGGTGCAACCTAGCTGCAGCTAACCATGCTGCTGATGTCCCAAGCAAAGCAAATATCCACACACTAGTGTGGTCTGTGCTCCCCACTTTGGTCACAGGCAGTGTTGTACATCTGAGCTTATGAAACAGACCAGAGAGGGAGATGCAGAAGATAGAAGGGACTTTTATGTACTTTGATAGTACCAGGTTTGCCCTTACAGGCTGCACTGATGTAGGAACACTGGTGAAGGGATAAAAACTGGTGCAGTTACGTACCTGTCTGCCATCTTTTTGATTGCAGGCTTCCAGTGTGATTTGAGAGCCAGTAGAGAAGGAGGTAATGGAAAGACACTTGTCCTGCTGTCTAATTAAAGGGTCACTGAATACCCACTCCTTTGGCATAAGAAGAAGAAAGGTTCCATTAGGATCATAATGGTGATCAGATGAGGAAGAAA
>NW_009922506.1:35854-81381 GCF_000696875.1 Nestor notabilis
ATTTCAAAACCTCTATCCTTTGTTCAGCTCTTAGCAAAGGCTCCCTCATAGCAGTCTTCACCTGATCAGAAGTTTATGCTCAGGCTTGGTGCATCATGACTATTTCAAAGCCTGCAGCTGGCTCCCATGACCATCTGAGCTGTCTGATGAACCCTGGACCCCATGCAACTCCCTGCCTACAAAGCAGGGAGGACTCTAAGCCCTGATTTACATGACGTGCAGCTGCTTTTGCGTATTTTACATAGCAGACATGTTCTGTAACAGGTATCTGGGACTTGCAGATTATCAAGCAAAGCAAAACACATGCAAGCATATCCATGGGCTAATACATATCATCGGCACACACAAAGCACAAGCCACTTCATTTTTCCCTCCTTTCACTAGGTGGATATCCAACCCAATCAACTAATATTATTATACTTTCCCCAAGGAAGAAATAAAAAATGCAGTAAGTTTCAGAGGTTTCAAACAGTAATGACATAGAACAAATCAGATTGAATGGCATATTGAATGAGGCTGCAAACTAGTTTCCAACAGTTAACAGATGTGAATATGTATTTTCCGGCATGAGATACCCTACTGTGACCTTTAACTTTCTCAAGCTGCTACCCTGTTGCTTTCAGTCAGCAAAAGAAGAGGCTGAGTGCTGATCTGCAGCTGATAAAAACCAGCACAGCTCCAGTGCGGTTAGGAAAGCTGCACCAAATTACTACACCTGGGGTCTTGGATATTCAAACACTATCTGGGCTTCATACTGACACACATCTGTAAAACAGCACAACTCCAGCCATCTGCAGCTACAGCTGAACTGATAGTCCAAGAAAAGTTTCTGATCCTGGGAAAATCTCTTACCCATGTGTCAGGGTACTGGCCATACCCCAGGACCATTTCTCATGGGTTGTATGATGAAGCAGAGCACACCCAAGCAACATTCTGAGTGGGAACAGCTACATTACTCCAACCCTGGTTGTGTGCCTACTGAACAGACTAGTGATGCCCCTGAGCATTCAAGTGCTACCTTTTGCCTTTGGGTGATGAAAACCTTCCTATTCTAAGTCTGACTGCTGGGCCTGTTGAGACAGAAGAGCCCAGAGTCAGGCACAATTTCTTTTTCTGCTTACTATTAAATCACTAATAGGTCCAAATTATTCCTTCATTCACCCCTGTATGAACCCACCAAGGCCAGAGATGCCTTTTCATTCCCAGGTAATAAAAAGGTCAGAAGCAGCAGCAAAGCACCAAACTAAAGCCTGCCTTACCTGAGCGACAGGTGGATTGTTCACTGTCCCTTTACAGTTTCCCATGCCAGCCAACATATTTCCTGTGGTATCCTGTGCCCAAGACTCTAGGCAGTTTCCTCCTTGTTTAATTATTCCCGGAATCAACTCCTTTTCAGGAATCCTTGAAGTAAAATGACAGTCGCATGGCACTTCATAAACAGAAATGTCGAAAGCACTTTCACATTTAGAAGGGCTTGACTGGCCCCTGACCCAAACACAGTCCCCTTTATTTGACAGAAAAAGAACGATACCAAAGTATCCCCTGGAAATGTCTGGAAGAGGCAAAAGTCAAGGGAGAACTTGGTCAGAAGGCTGGTGCCCTTTCGTTTTAGAAGGCATAACAGAATCTTTAGGTATACCCCAACCAATTTAGTGTGATGCCTCTTCTAATAGAGGCCATTGCCAGTAAAAAGCCATATCCACACTGCTTTATGCTGCTTCTGCCTCCTTCCAGAGCCCTCCCCTCCAGTGCTAACACATATTCACTATCTCAGTGGTAGCAATACAGGAAAGATCTGTCAAGGCCAGACTACAGCTGTATGTTTTAGCCTCAACCCATGTTAGCTACAGACTTTGTTTGACTGAGATGTAAAGTTGTGTTGCCAGGGTGTGTTAACTAGCATGACACATCTCTATCCAGCCTACCTCCCAGCGGAGCAATGACACAACACTACTGCATCCTGACCTGGGGCAGGGAAAGTCACAGACACAGCTGGTTCTGGCACTCACCACAGTGTTCTCTGAACCACCCACACCTCTGCGCTGGGGCTGTCCAGTTCTACTTGGCTCAACTACCTCCAGGCAGAGCACCCAACAGGCAGAGACCAAGCTTTACTGGGAGGGATTCAGTGCTCTGGTACTTGTCTATACGCCACACCTCCAAAAACACCACTGTTGCACATCTTTGAGGGACAGCTATGTGGGGCAGAGCAGAGGGCTCCCAGAGGCAGGAGCAACAAACCTTTTGCAGAGTTGTTGTGATGACACAAGCCATAAAATCGCAGGTTTCTCACCAAAAAGAAGAAGAGGAAAACCTTTTCCAAGCATAAGTCTTTCTTTAGCCCGCTGCCACCAAGGCTCATCTTCTCACTGTGACCCACCTCCTAGATCCTTCAGAGATTTCTACAAGCAGAGAACTGACTCACTTGAGCTCTGGGTAGACGTTCTCCAGATACCACTGGAAGGATTTACAGTTCAGTTTGCGACGCTGCTCCACTCGGTCTGCAACACTGGAAACACAGGCAGGTTGTTGAGGATAAGGTAGTGAACACGAGGGAGGGGAACAATGAAGATTGGCCAGGAGGTTTGAGGGAGACTATACAACTTTTTCCCATTACTCATCCTCCCACGTTGTTGTTGCTGGGTTCAGAGCACTAGCAGTGACCTGAGGTGAAAAGGAGGAGAGAGGCAAATGGCAGGAAATAGAAACGGAAGACAAACACCTTCAGAGTACAATTCTTTCACTTCCATTGGCTCAGACTGATGGCAGGCCCCAGGTCCTACAAGACTACTGTAGGATCAGGAAAGCATTTCTGCCCCTGAGCGTTAGGTATACTACAAAACTTGCACAGCAATCAGCTCCTGAAAAGGCCTAGAAAGTGTTTGTGCTCAGCTATATGCAAACGGTTAATCTGTGTGTGCTAGAGCACATGTCTAGGTCATGGCATCAGCTCTAGGCTCAGGTTGGGTTTCAGGCCTAAAAAGCATCATCATTTGCTCCTAAGCAATTTTGGAAAAAGGGAGGCGTATAAAAAGAGATTAACTCAACACCTCAGTAACTGTCTGCTGCAGCAGTTCTCCCACTGCTGATTTGCTTGGTTCTAGCTGGCTGACAAAGAGGACTTCCAACAAGCCATCCTATTGAACAGTGACACTATATATTGAACAGTTCAAACTATAACACTACATTTGTGTGTTGGGAAGAACTTTAAACTGTACCCATGCTCCTTGTCATCCTCAGCCCACAGAGGCCACTGTACTGCACAGACCTCAGGAGAATGTTATTAGATCCTATATTCACATAAAAACTGTGGGGAAGGAGGGTTCACTTTAGGCTCAGTTGACAGTGATGGTGTCAGAAGCATTTGATTTCTAAAATCTAGATTAAATGCAGATTCACACGGCTGTGTGAACAATACCACTACTGTCTGTGTGAACAATATCTTCAGGTTTTGGCCCTGAAACACATGAGCAATATATCCATGTCCAATATGCAATATTTCCTTCACAAGCAGCAGGATTACTTGTGTTTTGGCCCCAGTCCAGCTGCTGCAGTCAGCTCAAGGACAGATAAATCAGGTAGGCAAAGCTATTTGTATGAAAATATGTAATGCATCATGATAATAAAGCACAATGTACAAAAAAAAGTGTGTAGGTCAGACCAAACCTGCTTGTCATCAAATAAGTAAGGAGATGCATCATTACCCAGTGCACATAGCTACACATTTGAGATACAACCACATTTGCCAAGTCCTTACGCTGATAAAATAGTCACTTATTCATTGACAGATAGAACCCACAGATATAGACCACTTCTGGGACTTTTTACATCGATCTGGGAGTCATAGGGCTTTGTTAGTACAGAGGGCAAGCTCTTCCCTCATCCCAGGCCTTGGTGTCAATCACCAGTTTCTGGGTCACAAAGAATGCTTAAGCCAATAACAGCAAATCTCACATGGCCCGGAGACGGCTATAGCAAAGGTGCTGTAAGGAGCACAATTCTACACAGAAGTGGATTCAGAAGGTGAAGACAAGTCACAGCCAGATTGTGTTTCTACATGAGATGTCCCACCATGGGCCATGTTCTCTCCTGCCCTACAAACCACCCATACACTCATCAGGGAAGAGGTGAGTGTGCCAGGTGCAACCTGCCCCATGTGCCAGCTAGCCATGCTTGCCTTGGGATTCTGCATCTGCACAGGAACTTTAGATAAAGCTCTAGTAACTGCACAGCTCACATTTCCAGGGCAGTTGCATGCTGTGTTAGAAAATATTCTTATCTATCCACTTAAAACATCTGGCCTTTTAATTTCATTACAGATCCCTTTGGCCTTATGTTAACGAACAATTTATGCGGGTCAGTGGGGGAAAAATAAAAGTAAATTAGAAGCAAACCTTATTAGCCGCTCATGCTGCAACCTCCCTGGCAAGCCAGGCATTCAGAGCATCTCTATTCCCCACACTTAGCCCCAGAGAAGATCCAAACACTATTTCTTGCTAGCAACGGGGCTTACCAGAGCCCGCCAACTGAGATTTGGGTGCAGCTTACCTTCCAAATGACTTCCCAATGGCAGATGGCCGAGCCTCATAGTAGTACTGCTTGTATTCATCCATCCACACCTCTGCTGTGCGCTTGGTGTTCCTGCATGGGGATGAGGAGATGCTTTGCTGAGTGCTGCTGGAGAAGCTGTTCCCCCTGCGAGCAAGAACTGGGTGGGCAGACCCAAAGCCTGTCTGTCAGGAGGGAATGTGGGACAGTCCCACTGGAAAATCAGCAGGCAGTGTGGATGGATATAGGTTGAATGTGTTAAGTCCACAAAGCCTTGCAAGGATGCTTCAGTTTGGACATTAAAATTCTAGCAGCCATAGTTTACCATGATTTTTTCACACATACTTCCTCTGCAGAGACACGTGGACTGAATGTCACCATCACCCTGCTTTACAGTATCCTTTTCCCCAGATGAGCATAATACCATGGAATAATTCAGCTTGGAAAGCACCTCTAGGTATCACCTGGTCCAGCCTCCTGCCCAAAGCAGGCTAACTTCAGGTTGTTCAGGATCTTGTCTGGTCAAGTTCTGAAATCTTCAAGAACACAAATTTCACCACCTCTTTAGGGCCCTACAGCAGTGCTCAGCTGCTCTCTTTGTGAAGCAGTTTGTCTCATCTTTTTTTCTTTTCCCATCTGTCCCGCAGTGGAAGTTGTCCTTAGGGCTTGCCTCAGAGCACATACAACTCAGTAAGACCTCTGGACCCAAATGCAGCTCAGAGACAACAGAGATGACTGCTGATACACAGGGACATGTCATAGGGCAGTATCTACAAATGGCCAGGTTCTCTCTCTGAGCTACTGCTCCCCTCCTCCATTGCAGGCTGAGGAAGAACCAGATGCACTAATACGAACAACACAGATGGGAACAGGTTTTGTTCACAGAAAACAGCAACTCATCCTTCCCTTGAGATGCTCAGCTACGAGCTGTTCCCTGTCATCAGGCAGAAAGACAACAAAGAATTCAGGCTTATTTAGAAATGCCCAACATTAAGATGACCTGGCTGCTACCAGGAACTACCCAGCACCTACTTGATGTAAGTCAGTGCATTGCCCTCTGGGAAGTCATAGGGGTGGCGCTTCCTGAACACGTGTCCCACTCGACTGCAGGGAACGATCTCCAAGCTGCCACCGCACATCCACACTCGGAAAGATAGCTCTGGAAGAGACCCCAAGAGTCATACAGCTGCAGATGGGCAGCATTTCCGAGAAGAGCAACTTCAGCAGTGTGCCTGAAAACCTTGCCCCTCTGACCTAGATGTATTACCTCCAACAGCAAAACCAGGAAAAGCAATGGCATGGTGAGAATGGAAAAAACTGTCCTCCCTTTGTTCCAATGGAGGCAACCCTTGTGGCTCAGAGACTTCCTAGCCTTCTCCAGTCCCACTCCTCTCTTTGGTCCCCTGGGCATTTCAGTGAGACACCTTTCCCTTTGACCAGGTGCTTGTGGTTGCTGTCAGGCCTTCATGATGGCATTTGGAAACAGACTGAGATCACCCCCACACCCACCTTGTTTTGAACTTCTGTAACTCTCCAGCCCTGCGTGTGGATGGAAGAAAAAAGGAAGAATTTACTGTGTAAAGCAAATCATGTGAGGAAGAAAGGTAGCTTAGGAGACAAGGAGAAAGAAGAGAAGAAGATGAGGGCATAGACAGTGAGTCAATGTCTAGAGCAGAGTCCTCTCCCTCATACCTCCAGATAACGCACCGTACAATAGCTTGTTGTTCTTGTCCTGCTTCTCTCTGTTACTTAAAAAAAAAAAACAAACAGAAAAACCCAAACACAACCCCCTCCCCCCAAAGCCAAACCAAAGCAAATAAACAAAAACAACAAACAAAACACCAACACAAAATAAACCTGATGACTGGGTTATAGTTTGTCACCAGTTGACTCTCCCGGGCGAGCTAAGAGCAGAAATCACTCTAATAATAGTGTGACTATAAAAATATGGAGAGAACCCTGCTACTTGAAGAAATCCAGCTGGTCCTGAAGCTAAATGTAAGATTTTGTTAAAGGATTAGAAGAACATGGAGCTTTGATGTACAGGTGCTTATTTGCATGACAGAAGGGATGTGACCTCGCTCAAGCTTACACGTCTGTCCTCTCAAGTTTAATCACTGCCACACCAGAGGGGCTTTCCACTTTGTGTTTCATGTGGTGGTGAGAAGAGAAGAAAGAAGGAAAATGAGAATTAGCTGTGTAGTTTGCTAGTCCTTACCGAAAGCATTTCAGATTGTGTAGACTGATTACTTCAAAAACTTTACTCAGTTGGGATCTCCCTCCAGTAATGCCTGAATTATGGGGCTCTGATATTTAGAAATTAAAAAGAAATCATGTATCCAGCTCTAACAACTGTTTCAAAGCATGTACACACACTAACATCTTCCCAACCTTCATCTTCCCCCTAGCTTTCCTCTCTAGCTCTTGGGAAAGGTTGTTTAAACAGTGCATTTTGCGGGGGGGAAGATGGTGTATTTAAAATAGCTTCTAAGTATAAAAACCGTTTTATTAGACTATTTTGTGTCATCTCTTACTAGCTCTTACTAGTCAGCCTCTTCCTGACTCTTTCCTAGAGCTTATTATTTTCAGTCTCTTTTCAACAGAGAGTTCAGGCTTCAGAGAGAGGAAGAGCTTTAAAAAACAACAAAAAATGGCTAAGATACGAGTTTCTGTCTGGTAGTGTGTCCAGCTGGCATTTGCCTTCCTGGAATGAGGTTCTGACTCACTCCAGCCTAAAACAAAAACAAAACTCTCAATCTAGTATGTGTAACTTAAAATGAGTCTTTTTCTCAGGAGAGGATTCCTCATGTCATATTGGCATCTTAGGCACACAGACACATTGCATGTCCAGGTTTGCAAATAATGAAAATCTTTAAACAAGGGGTAAAAGAATGTAGATTTTGGGCACAGAAGAGAAAATGGAGATCAAACATAGCTTATTAAGGACTTTCATCTATCCTCTGATGGAAAGCATAGGAGAACTTCTTGCAGTATATTTTCCAGGACATGATCTAGTCCATATGTGTTTTAAATGACTTAATCACTGTGGCTTTTCCCCATCACAGTGGAAAAAAAAGGGATTTATCAGCTCACACCCACCTGGAAGGACATTAAAGCAGCTGGTAATTGCTGCCTGATCATTTCTGTGTATCTGCAGTGTGTGCAGAGCTTGTCGGGCTCTGTGCCCTGGCCATACATTCTCTTATCATGATGACAATGATGACAATTATCCTATTTCCTCATGGAAAAAAGTTTCAAAGAAGTTGATTAAAAATAGCTTTTGTGCCCTGGGAGTGGCCCATCTCACCCACCCAAAATAGTCAGAACCACTCTCCCACCTCATCTGCAAATGGTGACCTTATTCAAACACTTTTTTTCCACTCAAAACTGTGATTTGTAGCAAAACTACTGTTTCAGAACATTATCAACATTTTTTCTTCATAACAAAACCTAGGTTTCAATTAAGTATGGAAACCTTTTTTTCCTTCTCCCCCCCGCCCCAAAAGGGTCAATTAATCATTCTGAATACTACAAAGAACATTAGTACTTTTTGTTGTCAAAAAGGTTGGTTTATACCCCTCTGCTGTGCAACAGCAACAGGCTTGATGTAAAAGCCACTGGTTGATTTGTTGCCTCACATTATGCTGAAGAGTTGAACAAAAGTTAGCTTTAAAAAGGAAAAGCAGTCTGATTTGCTTTTAAAATACTTTCCCATTTCCCTCATCACAGCGGTGGTGTGGCAATGCGGCTCATGGACAGGCCACATTAAACAGCGCTGTGCACTTAGCTTTGCCCTCTTTAAGTGAAGAGTGGAGGTGCAGGATAAGAGACAAGTGGTAGGTGACTACAAAACCACAAGGTAAAACTGGTAAGCCAGTCCCACACAGCCTGGCCCTGCCACTGCCACGGTTTGCAAGAGCAATCTGAAGGAGAATGAAGCAGTTCTGTAGAGGTTTTAATCACCTCTACCTGCAAGAAGGGCTGTGGGCATGCAGGTAATTTACTGCCACTTATGGCAGAGAGCTCTGCTTAGCATCAAGCTACTGACATATACACCAAACAATGCTGGGCTCCCAGGTGGGCAGAAGCAAACAAGAAGAATAAAGAAATATTCTTCTCCATTCTTTACAGCTTTTACACAGTTGCAGCTCAGAGGCTGGCAGGATGGTCAAGTGGCTGGCTCTGCAGCTGGAGCAGGGCTAGTGACAGCAAGAAGCTGAGTTTGGCTGTGCAGAGGAGTCTGAGGGTCACAGGAGAGATCTTCATTGTTGGTAAAGGCTGTCTCTTACTTCTGCCTACAGTGCTTAGCTGATGCTACCAGCACTGCTGAGATCCCAATGCCAGCCCAATTTCATATCTCTGTTAAAAATCACGACTAACCTGAAGCAAGACCTCAGAAAGCAGAGAACGCAGACACTCATTATGAGATATTTTGTTTTTAAAAAGTGGCATCTTGATATTCTAATATCAGCCAAAACCACTATTTCCCGGTTTCAGAGAGCATTTCAGAACGAGGAAGCTCTCCCAGCTGTGCTCAGAGACACAAAAGTTTCCTCTTCTTGACTATTTCTTTCTTTCTAATTGGTCCTTCAGGTGCTAGAAAACACCGTATAATTCTTCTTTAAAGGATCTTATTTACAAACCTGTAACATTTATGGAAGTTGTAAAAACTTGGGGGGCAGTGTTAGCTACAGAAAAGTCTATCTAAGTTGACTTCAAAACAGAGAAAGGCTTTTATCTCTTCAGCTCCCCTTGCATCATTTCTGAATGAATGTCCAGAATACTTAAGTATCCATGAACTTCTTTTCAATACTTTTCTTCCTTTTGTCACTAACACCTAGTGACATTGCAGCATCCCTTCACACCAGGCAGAGATACCTGGAATACCTGTGCCTGGAATTAAGTGCAAGGAGATGGGTTTAAGCATCATGCCCTCTAAGATAACAGCACTTCAGTGGACAGACTACCTTGGGCCTCCAAATTCCTCAGGTGTTTGTGATGCCCTAGCCTGCTTCTAAATATTTGCATTTGGGATCTGTTTGTACCCAAATTCCACTTATAGAGAGGCTTGTTTTACTAATAAAAAATTACCTTCTAACCTATCAAGATGAGAGAGCAACCCAGATTTATCTGGGAAAGAGGAACAGGAATGAGAAAAGAGCATATGAGTGACTGCTTCAGAGCGGAGACAACACAGACGGTCATGTGAAAGACTGGAGGAATAAGCTCCAAAAACAAGCAACAATTTAAATAACAGGAGGTTCCTGTTTCTTACCTGTACTGTGGAAACACCCGCATAATGGTGCATATGCCTGTAGGAGAATGATGGCCCTGATCACTAAAAGCTATGTCCCATTTACTTTGGATGAAGCTGACAGTGATACAATTCTGACCAACACAGGGATTACCTGACCATGTCCCTAGCCTTACACTGACACACAGATCAGATCGCTCAAAAAGCAGGTTCTGGTAGGTGAAGACTGGGAAGTGGTTCTGCATTAATGTGCCATTCCCCTGAAACATCCTAAACTTACCAAAATTTTCTCCTCCCCAGATGTCCATTTGAGTATCATATTTTCCCAGGTGGTTAAACCAGGACTTGTCAATCACAAAGATTCCTCCTGCTATGACAGGGGTTCTGGAAAAGAAAACACAAGCCCTCACAAAATAATCACAGGTATATGTAGCACCACCACCTTCATTTTAAAGAGCAGGCACTTTGTCCAATCCTGACAAATTGTATCTCATTTAAAAAAGAAAAATAGTAGAGCTGGGACATGAACCTGCTGCAGGCTTCTGAGACCCCCCTCACTTTCCTGCCTTTGTTACATGTTCCTGCAAGCACTGCATGAGTGATGCTGCGTCCTTCGTATTTATACAAATATACACAGTGTGAAGAAATGACAGGGGCACTGGCTGATGACTGTGTTCACCGCCTAGATACAGTGTGAGAGACGCTGTTGAGAGACACTGCTGCACGTTACTGCTCTGCTGTTAGCAAGCTGGTTGCTTTCGGAGTACAAAACAGAAGCTCGCAAATTATACAGAGGAATAATCCTTTTATGTTTTAAACAGGGAGCTGTCTGCCTTTACAGACAAGCACTGTGACTTTTTGTATCAGGATTTGTCACATTCTACATTTCTCAGAGCCACGTACACTGCAGCCAAGCTGGCAATAACTGTTCGGCCAACAGAATCTCTTTTGTCCATGGACATGCATATTTTAGGAGGGGGAAATTCTATATCCAAATTACAAGGCAAGATTCAGTTCCCAGTTCTGCTTTACACTTGTTGGGTGACTGTTTAGCTGCTTCATTCCTTAATTCTTCACCTGGAAGATGGAGGTAATTAAAAACCCCCAAAGGGATTTCTGAGGCATTCAGAGTGTTGAGTGAGGGAGACCACAAAACCAAACATACAGAAGAGCTGGCTTAAAGAGGTGGCACACCTACAAGCCTATGATAGCATATAATTGCTATTCTTACAATATTCAGAGAGTAATACTCAGAATTAGGATATAGACCTCAATGCATTCATAAAATAACGTGAACATTTGCTGTCATTAAGTGAACACTGTGGCATTTTGTCCTCAGCAAGGCAGTCCCTGTGCACTCCTTGCCATGCAGGTGAAGACTTTGTAAAGGCATTTGGAGGACTGCACACTGTCCATCAGAGCTAGCTACCTTATAGACTGAGTTGGGTCTGTTCTGGACATCTTCTGCTCTATAGGAATCTGCTCCCACTTAAAGTGAAGGCTCCAATCAAACCCTGAGAACAAAAAAACACATCCAATAGGTTTTGGTTATTTTTTTTCTACTAGCTTCAGTGATAGTCCCCACCTTTACGTCACAGGCCATCTCTACTTTGCTTCCCCGACCTCCCTCACAGTCTACCCAAAATGGCAAGAGTCTACCCTAATAGAAAAGTCTCCAGCCTGTGTCTTGGCATCCCGTGGCATTATAAATCTCTGCTCAATTCCACTCCACATCATTAGGAGAGTGTCGTCAGTGTGAGATGTAATCACATTTTGGCCAGTCTGTCTTAACATGTCTCTGTCTGCCAAAGTCTTGAGGCTTTAATCAAAGCCTCCCTCAATGTGGGAGATGATGTATTCTGCAAACAAAGGCCTGCAGATCACTGTAACCATCACATCTTTCGAGACTACCATTTATTTATAGTTGGCCTGTGGTGGATAGTTGAGCACAGCACAGTCACTATCATTATACCAGTGTTAAGGGTAGCTACATAATGAGTAGCCTTTAGCAGGCAAGCACCACAGCAGCAATCCTCAGCCATAGGAGAGGAAGTACCAGCCAGTGTGGGTGACCACAGGAACAACTGCAAGGCTGTTGCAGTTGCAGGTAAAAGAGGACAGAGAATCCATAAGGAAAGACCATCACTCTGTTTTGTTGGAAAACTGAAGAGAACATCAATTATTTTTCAGGCACCACCCCACAGACCTGACTCACAGAAGCCATTCATTATACCCACCTCCCCTCAGATCTGCTGATGCTGCCAGGTAGGCAAAATTATCCAGGCTGATAACATCAATGATTGGACTCACCACCCGGGTATAATCCTGAGGGAAGGAGAAAAAGGAAAAAAAGACTGAATTGGGTTTTCCTTGAATGTCTGGCAAAGCTGCAAGAGATCAGAAAACACAAAGCTGCACATGTAAATCTTTGTCTGGCTTCTCCAGTACAGTTCTGGTAGCTGAGCAAGGGATCCATGACCACTACATCCAAATGTCGCGATGGTAGGTACTAGCCAGCTGCATGCCATGGATGTGGGGAATGGAGCCTGGGATACCAACACCCATGAGTGCTGCTAAGAAATAGCTCTTTATTTCCTGCCCAAGTCACACGGCACGGATAATTGTCCCAAAGGTTTTGTGTTTGCTTTTGATATCTACTGACAGCATACCTTCCAGTCAGCCATCCTTGAATTATCATCAATAATAAAAAATAATAAAGTGATGATAAATAAATGTTAATAAGTGATAATAAAATTATAATCAACCTAGAAATTATTAACCCCCTAATAAAGTAATTTCTGAACAAGTACTATGAATCAAGACCCCATACATAAGAATCATAGTGCACATTGAAGAAGTCATTATAATATTAAGACATTGGGAATATTTTATTGCCATTAAGGGTATAGAAATTTACAGTTTTCCTTTGCAATCCTTTTAGTAAGTAGGAGTTGAGATTATAACAATTTTTCAATATCATGAGACAGGGCATTAAATACAGTCTTGTGATAACTCATATATATGATGAAACAGAGAGCTGGCAATGCCAGAGACAGCGTCTTGTTATCGGGCAGCTGCCAGCTCTGTGCCTTTCCTATCAAACCTTCACTTTGTGCCTTCCTCTGGTTCCTCCTGCTGCAGCACACTTGGCCAGGATGGCACGTCCTAGGTGAAAACTTATTCCCTTCTATGCTGCGATGGCTGTAGAGCTAGAGTATGTCTGCCCAGCCTGAGCCCCCCAGCACCCACCTGGCAGCCTTGTGCTCCAGCCACTGCTCCAACCAGTCGACACTAGGACTAGGTAGTGCAAGACTGAAAGCTGAACTAGGATGCACAGCAGAAATATAGGAAGTAGGTCAGAAACAGGTGACTTGAAATCTGCTCACTAATACTGGAGTCAGCACCCAAGCTTTTGCATCTCAGATCCTTTCCTGAAGAGACTAGAGAGGTCCTTTCTGCTTAGGGACCCCTATGCTGCTGCTTCTGCAGCTTGACTTAAAGAGCAGTAGTAAAGTAAACATTTATGGGCTTCTGACATGGAGGATATATTGAGCAGGATTAAAAAGCAGAAGCTTTTAAGTCATCAATCCTGAAGTTTCACTTTCTTCCACTCTTTCATATTACACCAACCAGACATGAATACAAGGCATTAAAGCCTCCACTCCTTCTCCTGGGGCACATTAATCCATGGCATCTTCGTTTCAGAGGAGGGGATAAATCCCAGCCAATTGCAAGCATGGCTGTGACTTCTCCTATCACCTCTCTGCAGTTCGTTCTTACAGCAGAGCTGTATGTCTCCCCCTCCAGCCCTCAGTGCAGTCAGGGTGACAGCTTCCAATATTCCTGTCTCCTTTACAGTCTTTCAGCCTCACATCAATCCTTTGTCAAGTGAAACAGCAAAGGGACATCCCTGCACTCACAGGCAGTTCCTCTGTGCTAGGAAGCTGCCTACATGCAGGTGGGATGTGTTGGCAGCTCAGTGGAAGCATTAATGGAAGGAAGATTTTGGCAGTGACAAGGCAGAGGGGAAGGTCCAGCAACAAGAGGGGAGATGGCAACCATGGAAAAGTTGCACAGTGTGTGTTGCCAAAGTGGCTATCCTATGTACGGGTTAACAGGACTAGGAAGCACAGTACCTGATGTCTCCTGCCAGTGCAAGGCGGTGGTTCGAGCATTCACCATTGCAACCCATCACTCAGCACCTCCTGCCCTGCCACACTGGCAAATGAATATAGAAGCCCACCTAGGATCTCCTGCTCATCTAGCTCAGGCTGCACCTTACTCTGTAACAGCCTGCCTGAGGAGTACCTGGGCAAGCTTTGTCTTCACCAGTACTTCTGATGGCATGTGAGGGCAGAGGATCAACCAGCACAAGGCAGGCCAGCTCCATCCATCCTGGGGAGGACATGATGCTCACCTCTTTTACTCTTTGAAGCATTGGCTGCAGCCACTCACTGTTGACTTCACAGTGACTGTCCAAGAAGGTGAGGATATCAGCAGTAGCCACTTCAGCTCCTCGCACACGAGAGCGAATCAACCCTACAGTAAGGAAAGGACAGCAGAGGAGCAGGAAGGTTAGGAAGTGAAACAGCTGAGCATCCTTCGGAAAAAATACTATGTGGCCATCACAGGGGAAGAGAAGCACACCAAAAATGTCCTTGCCTGTCACTTCTGTCCATGCCACTGCTCTTCCATCTGGTTCCAGCTGTGATGACATCCCCTTACCTTCCTGCTGCCTGCTCAGTGTCTCTCCCACTAGAGCACCCTACTGTTTCTCTCACCACTTCCATGGGACTAAGCTCTAGTCTGTTTGTTGCCTTTCTTACTGCTTATCTGCTTTATTCCCATTTGTCCTTTATTCTACCCTGTGGCCAGAGTTATCAACCTGGCTTTCAGATGTCTCCTTACTTTCTTACAGAACATCCCACTACCTGAGATGTTCTAAGCAGTGATTCCTGTCTCCCCTTCCACATGCTCACTCCACACCTGTTGTGCGCTGACAACTTTAGAAATAAGCCAGCACATGTGAGTCAAACTACAGAGCAGCTTGGAAAATCAGTGCTATCATTTATGCACATAGGAGATACAATTAAGGAAAGTTAATTCTCATGTATCTCTTTATGACAGATATATGATTGTTTTTCCTTTTCCCACATCTCCAAGGTGGCTTGTTAAACTTTGAATTTGAAAGGACAGGATTTATAGCTGCATCTAAATTCATAAAGATCTGAAAATGTGTTGGTTGTTCTGGCCAGGGCCTCTGGACACCACTTCTTACTACTTAAAGTATGAAATGACAACCCTGAAGCCCGAGAGTTGGTAAGCCAGGTTCTCCCTCCACAGAGCCTCCAAACTAGGATACCAAATCCTTATACTGAAAAAACAAGCTGTAACTATAAGAAACAACATGTAAGCAGCTGGCAAGCAAACAGGGCCATGTAGGAAAACCTGCAAAACCTTTGTACCTGCAAAGCTTTCCACACTCACCTTCTCGCCGAGTGTTTCGTAGACACTTGACCTTTGGGATCTTGGTGAGGAGCTGGCAGTCCTCAGCTTAGGGAAGGCAAAAAAAAACATGTTTGGCACACATGCATGAATTATTTGGCTTCAACAGAGAGCTCAAATTAACTGTTCTTCTGCTTCTCCACAGGAGGGGAAATTCTGCTTTCACTTAACATCACATTAATCAGCCTGATGGCCTTAATCCTGTTGTCTAAAGAGCACAGAAGAGCACTGCTTGCTCGCTGCCCTCCTCGGACAGCTGATCCTGTGTTTCCCAATACTCTGAGCAGCCATGCCTTTGCCCTCCCGTGCTCAGCATTTCACAAGAACAATGGGACATGTGCTGGCAATGTGGCACCAAGCTCTGATAAAGCGGAGGGACCGCAGGGAGCCAGGGCTGCAAATCACCAAAGTGCCAAGTAAAAGAATGTCTTGTCATATCAAGTTATCTCATCCACTCTCTGCCTTCAACAGCTTGTCATGGCATTTCCCACCACTTATTCTGGGGGCAGTTTCTGCTTGATTTTGTTTAATAAAGACCACAGGGATGTGACACACTTCCTTGGAGACACCATTACAACACATGGATGCCTAACCGAGGGCTGTGCTGGCAGCTTGTGGCATCCCTTATTTACACTGCCCAGGAAAGATGACGGGAAGAAACAACTACTGGCTTTGGCCCAGCTATACGAATGAGCACTGAGTCTTCAGTTCTCTATTATCCTCTCTCTATTCCTGCCCTAGCAGAGGTCATAGGAATAACAGTTTCTAACTTGCTCTTTTTCCTTGCTCCACCAAGTTCACCCCAGCTTCCATATTTACCCCATGTTCCTTTCATGTCTCACAACCCCCCTTTCCTGCTGTCATCCTCCTGCAGAGTGAGTGCTCTGGGGAGAATGCAAAGGCTATTACCCAAATTGCATCTCTTGGCATGTTTCTGCACAAGCATTTCCATTCTCAAGGATATGTGCAATCTGAAATACTGTTCTTTGTGAGCACCTTGGCAGCTGCTGCATCATCCAAGTGAAGTGGAAGGTGCTCTTAATTACAGCGCATAAAGATTTTGCTGGACATCTGCTACAAGAGAAGGCAACACTCATCTTGGCCAAGTCACAACTGCAGGTATGAGAATCCATATTAAGTCATTCACATCTCCAGGAGTGGAGCACATCACTCTGACTGTAACTACTTGCCAGAGCTGACAGACTCTGTACCTTTGGAGAAACTGAGATGGATATTAAAGCAAAGTGTCAGACCTCAAACATATTGTAATGTGCCTCCATGCAGGTACCTCAGAGGAGTAGCTGTACCACAAATATCCATCCACCAGTGAAAAAAATGAGAGTTCTCATGGGATGGAGCTTTTAAAAAATCTTTCTATTTACCTACGAGCCTAAATCAGAGTTTCTGGTACCAAAAACCCACCAGTGTTGATCCGGAACCTTTGGCCATTGAGAACTGAGTTTTTAGGTGCTGGATGTGGAACACCCACGGTTATTGGTTGGAAGTGCTCAGAAACACCCAACTCCAACAGCTCAGCCATTATCCAAATCACACTTCAAGGCCCTCAGAAACTTAAATCCCTAATGTCAGCATCCACTTTAGATTTTATTTATTTTTCAATTTGCCAAAGCTACTTAAGTATTTAGTAAGAGCAATGCTTCCTTACCTCAGCAGGCCAAGGTTGGCATTCTCAGCTATCTGTAAAGTGTTCTGAAGGAGTAATTATCAATTATTATAAGTGGCACACAACTAGATTATCCTTGAATCTAGCGCATATCATGATAGAAGCAAGAAGTCTTCTGTCCCCCACCACCTCACCATTACTACACAACAGCCAGGAGCAAGAGCAACTGTACAGATGGAAAGAGTCCACAGCCTCCAGCAGGTCTGGTGAGACTCATGCAGATGACACTCCATCCCTGCACCAAGCTGGAGGAGAAGGTATGGCACTGTCAAAAGCGTTTACCCTTCCATGGCCTCCAACAGGGACACCTGGGATCCCAGAGGCAGGTAGTCTCAACCCAGTATGTCTGCAGGACCCCAGGCAGCAATTTTCTGTAGGCTCCATTGCATCGTCTTGCTCCCTCTTGGTTTGTAATTAGCCACTCTGTTCATGTGCACCATTGCTATACACATATCTGCACTAAACAGCTCACAGAACGATGCATACTGAAACTAGACAGAGATCTCTGGCAACCTGGCCAAAATTGCCAAGCTGACAGAAAGGGAAGACTCAATGGAAACTAAAAAAGATGAAGAAGCTCTGGCCTCTGCCATGCATAGATGTAAACTAAACACAGAAAAACTTCCTGTTCTTTTTCTCTTGCATACAGACAAGAGGGAATCTCTGTGTAGGAGGAGGACTGAAAGGAGTCCATACTTACGATCTGAGCTGAAGTCATCTACCAAAATGATCTCCTGGATGAGGCTGGGAGGCGTGCGGTTCAGGACGCTGCAGGGACCCAGGGAGGAAAAAGACAATCTTCGTGAGCTGCCATAATGACAATGGTAGGACTGATACACCTCCCACCTTCCAGGCTCTGTGGAAAGCTCATCACATCCTCAGAGGTCAACACACTCTGGTACCCTGGAGTCAGAGCAGTTTGATTCTGACCTCTCTGTCCCTCTCATTTCTTTAAACTGCTTGAACTAATTTTCCATTACCTTCTTCAAGTTCCTCCCCTGACTTTACTACAATCACACAGCATGTTCCCTCTCGAGCCTCCTCCAGTGCCTCTATGCACAGGCAAGTTTTCATTGCCTTCAACAAGACTGCTCAGTAGCACTTAGGCACCCCAATGAAGACAACAGCTATGCAAACTTTAATATGAAAAACAGAGGTAAACATTGTCCTCCTAGTTGTAGAAGCTGTCTCATTTCAGTGGCACCTGCTCTTTTGATTTTGAGCAATTCTGGAGAAAAATTGTTGGCTTTTTGCATTTTTTGTTTTCCACAGGAAACAGACAAAAAGTGTAATCCCATCCTCCGAGGAATGGAGCTGTAGAGAAATAAATTACCATCTTGCTAAGATGCATCATTGATGGCTTTGCGTACAAAGCCAAAGTTTCTTCAGTTTGGGTGAGTTTTCTGCTGTCTCATACAGCAAAATCCTGACTGCTCAGTATCACATCCCACTCTATTTCAGATTTCTGCTGCTTCATACATCTCTGAGTGTATTTGTATTTTGGGCTTATATGTCCCTAGGTGACTGAGCTTGCATTTTTTAAAGCTGAAGCTTGTTTGCTTCTCTTGGCTCATACCTCTCTGGTTCTTCCAGCATGGTAGGGTGGGAGGTGGGTGCTGTCCCTCTTTGCATGTATAACTGCAGCTTCTCCCAGCATAGCCATCATCTGCATATTTTACAGACAAGGCTGGCCTGCACTGAAATTCTTGTCTGTGCAAAACATAACCAATCCAGACAGGCTGCATCCTGCAGTATAATGGCTGTAAAGCAGTATTGTACACATTCTCCTACTAGCCCGACTATTGGCAATGCTCACATTTTCTCCACAAGTTTTGGGTCTTCCAACTCAACATAACTAGGAAAAAAACCCAAACAAATACTTCATTCTCTCTTCCTCACCTGTCCACCGATTTCCCAGTAGAGAGAAAACACTCCTCAAGGAGTTCACAGCTTATTGTTCAATGCCCAGTTCTTCTCTCAGCTGTGCAATAATTTGCTGTGGATCCTTGGGAAAGGTGCTTTATCTTCTTTGCACTTTGTCTTACTTGTCTTTTTAACAAGGAACACAGTAAAACTAGTATTTCACTTTGGTGAGGTGCAGAGACTAGCATGACAATCTATTACTATTAGGCATAGAATGCTATTAGAATTCCGAAGTTCAAATGACAATTGCCTTTTACAGCAGAAACACAGATTGTTCTCCCCTCATCTCATGGATTCCCTACCTCCTTTGTCTTTTCTCGCAGTGTCAGTGTCCTTATGCTGTTGCATGGTACCATGTCAGCATTGCCAATGAGTTTCTCTCCTCTGCTGCTGCGTCCATTCCTCATCAGCTCACAGATAATCTCCTTTATTCCAGATGTTAGCAGAGAAGCATCTTTTTTTCCCTTTCTCTAAAATAATCTCCTCTTTTGCCATTATTTAAATTGTGATTGTAATGAGTTGCTATACCAAATGCTCTAGCATCACAACAGCATCCTTTTAATTACAATTAGTACAGGTTGTCAGCATAGGCACAGACAGCTGTTCAAGTCCATTGACTTAAAGCCTAATTATTCACCTTTACGTTTGCACCAAAACCAAACAGTCCCTGCAATACTTACTGAAATCAGAAATAAAGAGATAGAAAGGGACCATACAACAAAGCAGTTGATTTTCCCTTTGCAACAATAGTCACCACAGCAGAAGTGATTGTATTGCTTAATAACTAATCAGACACAGACATCAATTACACAAAATGCCTTTTGAGTGACAGTTATTTCTGAAGGAGAGCAGCATGCCAAGCAAGTAACCGGTTTGAGAGTGACAGCTATGTCCTGCTGAGGAAAAGATATGTACGCAAGCAGCTCTTGACTGACACACATCTCCTGAGGGACTGAGGATGCCAGCAACAAGCCATTTGAACTGGCATATTCACAGCTTCTGGTGGATAACCTATTCCCTTTTGGGTTTTCCCTACTTCTCTTCTTATTCTCTTGCTGGATATTTTTAAACTGTTGTCTCCCTCTACACTGAAAACGAATAGTCTGAAGGACTCCCTGCATGGGGCCAGTAGGATTTGGGGCAGCATGGTCTATTGGTGTGCTGGCCTGGTCCCTTGCAGGCTGGGCAGCAGGTCCTGATGCCTTTACCTAGGGCAGAGGAGGAAGGTGGCTGGAGCCCACAGCAGCAGGCAGACATGCAGCACATGCTGCATCTGGGGACCAAGAGGGTCAAGCGACAGGGTGCTGGAGAGAAAAAGTTATTCCTCCACACATTCACTACTCTATTTCCCCCCTCTCACTCATACACAAGCATCTCTCCCATCCTCAAGTGGCGACAGCAGCACATCACTCTTATTGCTTCCACACAGCAGCAGAGATCCCAGGGGCAGAAGGGAGAGCTTGGCAACTGCTGAGCTGCCAGAGGTGCTTATGTGAGCCTATGTGTGCATACATGCAGGTGTGGGTTAGCAAGAAGGGTCTGCAGATCAGGATCTGTCCCCTACAGCTGCTATGTTTAGATAACATTGAAATGATCTCTAATGCCAGAGTCTCATCCCTGTGTCACTTCCCAACACCAGCATTGCAACTTAGCTGAGTTACTTGCAGATCTGTCAGATAACACAGTAAGACAGTATCTGACTCAGGGGAGCACATATAGGCTCTCTGAGTTTTAGTTTTATGTCAGTTCAATCCCAGTACTCTTTTCATATATTTCTTCCTAGAACTTCCCAATGTTTTACAGATGATGTTTGAACGCCCAAATATAAGGACTCAACAGCCAGGCTTGCAAAGATCTCAGACATAAAAACTTCAACTGGTAGTATATATATTCTATTCACCTCTAAAAGGTTTTCAGCTGTAGAAAATTTTGCTCTTAGTGCTGCTCATTTCTATCAGCTGGCCTCTCCCACACCCACTTCTCTTACAGCATCCCCTTAGTGTAATTACAATAACCAAACTTGGGAGAAGACCCATAACAACAGTGGAATAATATTTAACTTTCACCAGGTGCATCTCAAATGTTTAATTCTAATTATCTAAATAATTGTGCTCTACCTGGCTTAAGAAACCTCTTACAGATATAGAAATAATGACTGTCTGCAAGCTGACTAGTCAGCAGGTAAGCAGGCAGTGCAATTTTGTGCCTCCTGTTGCTTAATATCACTGTGGTTCTCTGCAGATACACAGCCAGGTCATAAAACCAAATAGAACAGAACAGTCCTGTCCATTTGATAGCTGACTTATCCCAAAGTGCTGCAAACTAATTACACAGTATTTGGTGCATTGACTGTGTATGTGAATTGAGCAATAATTACATACACAGCAGTAACTTAGCCTGGCATTCAGATGTATTTTGCTGAAAGACAGGACTCTCAGGTTACAGAAGAGGTCTTGAAGAGCACTGTGAAATCTTCGGCTCCCTCTGTAACATCAGTGTCAACATATAAGGGGGACTTAGCTTTATGCCTCTTCTAACATTGCAGCCATGACCTGAGCCTTCAGCTCTGTGCATGGTTGTCAAACATCCTGTGCCTCAAAGACAAGGCTACTAGCCAATGCTTGGTTGTGTGACACTGCAAACACTCTAGAGCCCAAAAAGAATCCAGCCTCTGGGATCCCTTGTCAGGCAGAGATATATCGTAGATACTTCTGACATTTGATGTAAACAAGGAGTAAATCAATCACATGCACTGGCTATAAACCATCTGGTAATGAAGACTCCAGCTGCAGCCAGAGGTCTGGGAGGAAATGCCATCCACCCCACCATTCACAGCAGAGTGCAGCCAGTTCCTCACAACAGCACTCCTCCAGTGGCAGCAGGGCTGCAGGGACCAGTTTGAAAGGATGGGTCATCCATTTTTCACAGTCTTTGTTGGGGGCTCTGGGTTGCAGGAGACCATGTCTGAGAGACTGGTAATACCACATCTTGAGTGCTGTGTGCTGTGTCTATTCTGGGCTTCCAAGGACAAGAAAAAGTGGGACATGCTGAGGCAGGTCTAGTGAATGAGCACTAAGGCAAGGGTCTGGAGCATCAGATGTATGAGGTGAGGTTGAAAGAAATGGGGTTGTTTAGCCTTGAGAAGAGAATGCTCAAGGAGATTGCAGAGTCTCCATCCTTGCAGACACTAGAAACTGATCAGGCATAGGCAAATGCAACGTACTCTAGTTGACCTGGCTTCAAGCAAGCAACATCTTAATGCATCAGCAAAACTCATTTGCTCATCAGTACACCTCACTTCCATAGGATCTAGATATCAGTCTCTCTCTCTCTGCATTACTGCTGCTCTGAATATCATCTTAACTATCATGGCATCTGGCTATTCGATTGGGTGCCCTGAGATTCTCTTAAGGATCCTACTACCATGGTTTCTGAGCACCTAACCATTTACTGTATGACCTATGCTGTCATTGGCAGAAATCTCCCGTTGCCCTAGCAGCACAGTGGTTCCAAACAAATCTGCTCATTTTCTGAACATTGGCTCTGTAGAACTCATTTTACGGTTCAAATGAAAAGGAAATGATAGAGGTAAAAAGGCAAAATGTATTAATGCAATATATAGAGGTCTCTGGAAGCACCACCAAACCTGGCAGGCAGAAACCCAGCCTACTAGCCATAAGGCCAGCTTGAAAAAGCCTGTTATTTATTCACAAAGCACATTTCTCTAAGCCCACAGAATCTGTCAGGGAAATAAGTATTGATGATGAATAATGCATTTGTTAGTGATACCATCAGCTCAACCTTCTACCCGGACAAGTCACTTTTCCTTCCGCCTCCACACACAGGCTGTTCTGGACCTGCTTGCAGGCTTCAGAGACCCTTTGAGAAATGATTTGAAAAGTCAGAGAGGGCAGATGGCATTTTTTTATGTAAAACTAAAATGAAAAGAACCTTCATGGGTTCTGCAGGAGTGACGGAAGTGGGGGGTGAAGGAGCAGCTGGAACATTGCTTTTTGGTACAGATAACTGCATGCTTCTGTCTACCTGGGGATGCTGACAGGCCCTATGCAACCTGTTTACTTGGTTAGATTCACCCACAGCTGGTACTTAGATATGAGGAGACACTGGTACAAGATAACAAGTGTCTTGCAGTTTCAGCAAACCTGTGTGCAAAGCCATCTGGTGGGCCATGAGGTGCAGAAACTGTTTAGCAGCAATTGCTCAGGCAACAAGGGCTCAGTCTCCATGAGACCTGAAGTTCATTACCTTCTGCTTGAAAGACTTGTGAGCTGTGCCCCTACACTCACTGAGCCAGCCTCAGCTCCTGTAACACGTGCCCTAGCAGGGAGCAGGCTGCTTATTCCTGTTTATGGAACATAGTCCCTCCCAGGCGCCATCCCTCAGCTACATCTAGAAACACACTGTGTTCCCTTTGGTTCCCCCTCATTCTTCCAAACCAAGCTCTATTCCCACCTGTGGATGCAGGCCCAGCAGCCCCTTTTCTGCTGCTAATGATTTTCCCCTCAGCGGCTATATAGCGGCTAACTGCAGATACCCTGTCTTTGAGCCCACACTGCCAGTCCAAGCCCCTGACCTGTCCTACTGGGCCAGCTCAAGGGCAGACCACATGCGTTTGGGGAACTGCAGCCACCCTGCTTGGCTAACTGCTGGAAAATGCCTAGCCCTCCACCAGTGTTCTTCCAGGCACCATCATTTGTGCCCAGCTCCCCTTGCTGAACTCACCTCTTCACTGTGCGGAGCAGGGTAGAGCGTGCCTCATTGTGGAAGGTGATGATGAGACTGGTAGCTGGCAAGTCAGCGTCATAGCGTACAGAAGTACACCTGCAACACAGAGGAGCAGAAGTGTAAGACAAACATGAGCCAGCAGCAGACACTGCAGCAATGTACCTAGAGTTTCTAACAGAGAAGAGTAAATATACTAAAATCAGAAACAGCACTGGTGGAGGGCTAGGCATTTTCCAGCAGCTAGCCAAGCAGGAACAAAGTTTCAACATCTTGGGCTCTAGTCCCTGGATTTGCCTGCAATTCATGTAAAATCTTGTTTATTCATGCATAGGACATGCAGATGCTAAGGATGCATGAAGCTGGTACACCCAGGCATCACTGTATAAAGCACTTCAAATTCTTTGGACACTGGGCTTAACAGAAAGGAAAACACTATCTAGTGCTGTGATTTGGATCAGGGAGTTGCTGAGGTTCAACACTAACACCTCAGCTGGCAATGGAAAGCAATTCCTCTCATCTTCTCATCTGACAGTGTGTTAGGTACATACACTCATTCTCATACTCAGAATCAAGGATTACCTCAGGACCAGCTTGCACCAGGGCTGCACGTACCCTTGTGGAGAACAAATATTCTTGGGGGAGAACAACTCACAGATGTGAATCCTGGACCCAATTGTGGCAGATATTAAGAATGGTAGATTTGGGCTGATCTACTCCTCCGGAGTGTCTGTCTTCTTAACTTCCAGACAGTGTCAAATAGCAGTCAGTGTGCACTAACTGTCTGCCCAATGAAGAGCAACTGAAATTGTGGCCTAGTGTTTTTAACAGCTTAAGGCCACACATAGACTGAATCCATCCTTGGGGGAAATATAATCAGGTTCTTACAGCCACTATTTGTACTTTCACATTTGCTTACTATTCTTTTACAGCTGTTACTAAACCGTTACTGTTCTTATCACATTCAATCCTACTGCTTTATGACTTTTTCATTGCAATATTTTATTAAGGGGACCGCAGCATCTTTCAGCAATTTTAAAACATATAAAGAAACCTTGATACAGACTAAAGTGGAAAACCTGAGACCAGACAGGAGACATACTATATTTATCATTGTTTCAAAATAACTCCATGAGGTAATACATATAAAATGTGTTAGGCATCAGAAGTGGAAAAGCAGAAAAGGCTGGTGTATGTGTTATTTGGGGGAGTCTTCTCAAGAACTCAGCATTATTACAGCATCACAGAAGACAAGGACAAAGTTTGTGCTTGGAAGTTGACTCTCTCTTTGCTTTGGATCAAAACCTAGCTACATGCTAGGTTAGAAGGAGCTTGTAGGGTGTGTAGTCAAGTATGTCCAAGCTTTGCTCGGGTGCCTGAAGAAAAAGTGACGTATTAGGGACCTATTGACCCCTTCACTCCTTAAATGGGGAGCCAGGTCCATCTGTGACACATAGATGGGCTTTCCTCAAACCACAATCCAACACTTCCAGGGACAGTGATTCCACCACTTCCCTGGAACAGACTTCCCTCCCAGGCAAGCAGTGGAATCACTGTCCATGGAAGTCTTCAAAGAATGTGTAGATGAGGCCCCGGTTTAGTGGTGGACTTGGCAGTCCTGGGGTAAATGTTGGACTTGATCTTAGAGGTCTTTTCCAACCTAGTTCTATGATTCTGTGTCAGCTGAAACAAGTCCGAATCCTAAATTGCCATCCCAGCCACCATTCCAATAGTTTTACAAGACAAGGTCCTCAAACACAGCTCCCTTATTCCCAAACTGCCACCTCTGCAAAGGGAAGAACACAGAAATAAGTTTAGCTGCTCTGATTATACACAACTTTGGACTCCCCATTGCTGAAGGGAATCCTTGCAAAGCTGGCGCTGAAATGGCCGTACATTTCCCGGGAATCACCTGTATGTTTTTCTTCAGATTGAAGTGCACAGATAAGGCTTTTCACAAAAAGCATGCTCTGCATGCTACCACAGATCAAATGAAACAATAATTCACCTTTGAAGTGAGCTGGTTTTAGGCCACAACACAACAGCAGATTAACAGAAAACAGCAGTTCTACATGGCAGGGAGACTTGTCAGTGACACAGGACATGGCATCTCTGCCTCTGAGTCACTAGGAAGCCAATCCCAAGGACTATGCTGGGGAACAGGAGCACAGGACTTTGATCTTACAACCCAGGTCCTAACTGCTTGCATTCACGAAGCACCATGAGGGCTGTCAGTGAAGGCAGGCTCACAAAGCTCCAGGCCTCCTGACATCCCTTTCACAGTTTCAATCAAGTTAGATGCCTGTTTTACTGTTCCCAGCGGCTGTGAAGTTTTGCTTTACAATCCTTGGTAGGATCTAGCCCTTGGTATTCCAGCCCAGATAAACAAGCATTACAGACGTGGTTAGCTCACTTCTGGTTTTTCTCCATTGTTAAGTAGGCTGTTTTACACTCTCCTATCACTATCAAACCTATAGTTTTTAAGGTACAACATCATCTTTTTGTACTCCAGAAACTAGAAAATAGTTACCTGAGTACTATTAGCAATTTAAGAACGAGTTTAGTCAGCAGAATAAATTCATGCTCAGTGAAACAGGACATAGCAATGAGTACTTCGTAAGCCATGAAATATTCACTATTATTTGCACATTAGTTTCATCCTCACACAACAGCCTTCATCCAAATGCTCAGGCTGGAAAGAAAGCACCAAACTAGCTTCAGACAGCCAGGGCACAGCACACGAAGAACATCAGAGTAAAGCAAGGCTGCAACAAGGGCATACTTCACAGCCAGGACAAAGGGTCACTGAGAGAAGCCATGAGTGAGGGGAGTTGTGCAAACAACTGTCGGGTGAGCAATTTGATCTGCAATGGAGGGGCTGTGCAGAAGCATCAAGATGATGCTTGGACCTGAGAGAAGATGCTAGAAAAGCAAAAACTGGCTCTGAGTTAGTCAAGGGTTTCCACACATTTGAGACCTTTCCAGATTAACCATGAAATATAGCAAAGAAATGGACCGATGCTGCTGAGGAAAACCCCAAACCATCCTTTGTCTGCATTGCAGAACAACACAGGAGGGCAGTGGCCTCCCCACACTAAGCAGCAGCCACTGCTTGGAGCAAGGGCTGCACGGTACCTGTAGTGCCTGGTGTCCCGAATGGGCCGATCGCTGCTGAGTTTGTCGCTCTCCAGCTGATTAAAAGCATGCTGGCGGTAAGGGTCTTCTCCAGCCTTCAGCAGCTTTGAGGACAGGTAAGCCTTCTCGTCAAAACCCCTCCGGCTGCTCTTCTCTCTTTGGGGAGCCCTTGTCATCTAGAGCAGAGACAAGCACCAGAGCATTAGGGAGAACACCTGACTCGTGTTTAGACACAGGTAATAAGTTCAGGCACGCATATACTAAGGCAGGTTTTTTGCCACACATCTGGAAGTGGCTCAGGTAGAGGGGAAGGCAGGACAAGCAAAAGCTTGGAAAGGAAAGCAGGAAACTTTCATAGATATAGTGTTATAATTGCCATCTCCAAGGGAAATTGCAGGCCTCACTATCCTCACTGACTGAGCTTTGGATAAAACATGCTGTTCCTAATAGCGCAGGTAGAGCCAAATTCCCTTTAGCAGTTGTTACACAGAATGTGCAAGACTACAGCCATTTGGAAACCCTTCCAGGCAATATGGGTTTGAAAGCAGCCTCCAGCCAAAGTGGCTGAAACACGGTATTTTGAGGAAAACCAGTTTCAGTCTTTCAGCAATTGCTATCTCATACAAGCACAGAGGCATCTGAATTAGCGGGTTCCCTGCTGTGCCTTGCCCAGCTTTGCCCAATCTCACAGAAGTCCATTATAAAGTTGTAAGCTTAATGTGACTGTCCCCAGTCCCACACAAGAGCTAAAACGCCTGAGCCATCCCTCTCCTCTCATAACTCCACGAACTTTGCTAGGCCACGGAGTCAGTGCAACACCAGCTCCTGAAGACCATCCACTAGGGCCACCAGGAGGGGGGACAGACACAGTTCTAGGCTGTGCTGAGCTCTGAGATACAAAATCCTGGTTGGAAACAAACCAGAAACTGCAAAACACAAGCTTCTAAAGCAATCAGGATTGTTTATGCAGTAAAAGTATAACACAATGTTTGTGGTAGGCATTTGAAAAACCAAATCATGAAGAAGCCGTAAAGTGCTCCCAGCTTTGTATAAAGAAGTGCTGGATGGAACTCCCTAAAACTGCTGGAAAAGACAGATGGTACATTCACATCTCATTCAAAGCACTGGATAATCCCCAGATCTTGAGATCATCCCCTGTAAAATAATTTGGATACCCTCTAATACTAGGCTCAATCACATTTCTCCTTCTACTATAAGGCTCCTTTTAGAAGTTTTAGATGGCAAGAGACCAGGGACTGGTCCCCAGTATCACAGAGGGTTTTGGCTGAGCCACCTTAGTGGGCTGGGAAATAATTCAAGAGATCCAGCACCATGGCAAATTCCTTAAGCAAAGCAGAGTTTGGAAGAAAAAACATCTCTGCACCTTTGCCCAAGAAGGGCTACCCTGCAGTGCAAACAGCCCTAGGAGAGCCAGGCAGCTGGATAAGATTATGGCAAATGAAATTCAGTGTAGAGAAGTGCAAGATAATGAACACTAGAAGATACAAATTGAATTACTCATGCATATTGATGGATTTCAAACGGAACGTGACCTCTTTGGGTTACAGATCTGAGTGTCCCCATGGACAACTCAGTGAAGCCCTGAACTCAGTCTGCCGAGATGGGAAATGCAGCAAATTGAGTACATTGAAAATGGGACAGAGAAAACTGAAACACTGAGAACGTTATTGTACAAAAACCAGTGACAGCTCAGCAGCCATGGCCAGAGTGCAAGTTCTGTCAAGCTGGTCTTTGGAAGGAAGCTACTGGAGGGTGAAGAGAAATTAAAGGTTAGGGCTATTCCATTCGGAGAGAAGACTAATATAGGAAGGGGAAAAAAAAAGTGGCCCACAAAATTATGCGTAAACCAGCCAAGGTCAGCCTGACACTCAGGTTTCCCTTTCTTATCAGACATGAAAGAGGGAAATGACTTTTCATAGTTAAAAAAGAAAAAGTGCATCACTACTTTCAACACAGAGAAGCTTATTCAACTACTGCACAACCAACCTGGTTTACCCCATACAGCTGGTTTCACAGCCTGCTGCCTAGAATCTCCTTGAAATTCTAATTTTCAGTACAACGAGGAAAAGAATTGCTTTTGTACCACCTCATGGCAGGGCTCAGGGCAGGACTTGGCAGCCAGGGGTCATCCTACACCCCAGACAGAAGTGGGGCAGCTGGGGGTCACCAGGGCAGGGCCCATGGCCAGGCAGCACAGGGCTGTGGGGAGCTCAGGGTCAGGGAAGCCCCAAGGAGTGGGCAGGGACAGGAAGGCCCAATAGTGTGCTCAGGCCATGACAAGTCTAAACTTGAGCTTTTAGAGGTAATTCCTCTACATACTACAGTTCACGTGTTACTTCTATAACAAATTTAAAAAGTGGAAAAAGAGAATTAATTGCCAGTTAAGAACAATTCCCACTTTTATCTCAGCCAGTATCAATTTGTGCTCTGTTCAAGCAGGGAAAAGGGAGGATTCAGGGGATGATAGCTCAGAGAGGCTAGCTTCAGCTTCCAGAAAGACAGCTAATCAACAAGCAATCAAATATCAATCTGTGAGCACCAAGAAGATAACAAGGTAATAAATAGGAGCCAACTGAGATTTGTCAAGAGCACATCATGTCAGACCAACCTAATTTTCTCCTGTGATGGAGTAATCAGTCTTAAGGGTGTGGAGGAGCAGGAGATAGATACATCATGACTTTGGCAAGGTTTTTGATAGAGGCTGGTAAGACATTATCATTAGCAAGGTAGAGAAATAATAGCCTAGAAACTACTGCAGAATGAGTGAAACTGGTTGGAAAGTCACTGCCAAGGCAGAATTACTAGCTGTTCACTGTCAGAGCAGAAGGGCTATGGTAAGAGCAGGTCTTCGGGGTTTGCTCTGGATCCAGCGCTACTCAGTATTTTCATAAGTACCTTGGATATTGAGACAGTGTGTGTGTCAAATCCATAAGAAATTCAGCAAAAATTTCAGACATGTTGGGAAACAGCATTAGAATTCAAAATTATCTCAACACATGAAAAAAAAAAGTCTGAAAACGATAAATGCCGTTTAGTAAGGGCACCATAGACCTCTACAGCTCATCAGGTCGGTGTTAATACAAAACATGGCAGAAACAGCAAGGTAGCAGCTCCTCAGAAAAGCCCTAGATACTATAGCTCATTATAAACCACACAACAGTAAAGTCAGGTTAAGAGAAGAGAGCAAACACCATCATGAATGGATCCCAGACAGAAACAAGCCTGGCAAAGCAAATATAAAACTTATCTTTAAGGACTGACTTGCTTTATCAGATTCTTTTCCTAGAATATAGATGTTCGACTACAGGACACCTATCATTATTAATTCAAAACATGCTTGACAGAACCAGCACAGGTTCTCTATGAAATAAGTGGTCAGTCCCTTGCCAAATCCTCTGAGGAGGGTAGACTGACGTCCACCCCTTTTTTCCTCTCCCTTCACATTAACACCTCTCACTTCAGGAAGAAGTCAATATAAGCACATATGAGCTTCAGGCACATTAAAGGCACAGCATGTACAGCTAAATGCAGGGTCAAATCTTTCATCACATCAGCGGGAGAGTTCATACCCATAAATTCTTCATGTAGTTACGCATCATGTATCTCCATGCCTGAGGCTGAAACTACAAGTGGGAGTTATGGGAACAGAAAAGCCCAGTTCCTTCTGACTGATGCTCTGTGATAGACAAAAAAATTTGCTACATGAAAGCAGAAATAAAGATGAATAGGCACTAGAAATGTGAGTGTCTAAACTCCTTTTCAGTAACAGAATGGACTAAGATGCTCTTCTGCTGTTGAAAGCATGTTCTTATTTGTGTTTTGACATGGTTCAAGAGATCAGAAACAACTTAAGTAGTGAAATCAACTTTGTAAGTGAGGGATTAAGGGAAAGAAATTAATGTCATGCACATCTATGAAAACTTGAGCGCCTCATTTCTCAACTAGCACAGTGATACTCCTCTAGTCTTTATCACTGGTGAAATAGCAAGACTATAATACCGACAGTGCCACTCACCTCCGTGCATTGTCACTGTCAGACAGAGGCACTCCAGCTCCAGTATCATGCAAAACGACCACTAAACCAGAACAACTGGGGACTTTAGGATCCCAAGATTTTTTCTGTAGCAGCAGGCCTGGCCAGATTCAAAAAAGATAACCATACTCCAGGGGGCACAAGGAATCATTACTTACTGGAGTAAGTTATGCAATACTCTCAAAGGTAAGTGCAATTAATCATTTTACACTTACTGTAAAATTAGGCCAACAGCAGTTTTGTTTGACAGGACACATACTTTGCAGCTCTTGCATATCTTTCTTACAAATGTTTAGCAGGGGGCTGCCATGCTTCTCTTCTGTTTTAATCTCATTTTCATGATCGTGTCAGCTCTGTCAAACTCCAGAACAGAAATGCAATCACAAGCCACCCCCAGTGAGTGTCTTTACCTAGAAGAACTGGCCGACCAGAAAGGTCTAATTGATGAATATGGACACAAACCAAGCCAGGGAGCAACAACCTCACCAAACCTCTCTCCCTCTCAAGGCCCCCTTCAATTCATCCTGCTGCCACAGCCACACATACTGCCAAGTGCCATCACCCCCAGCCCTGCCAGAACCTCTCTCCCACCAGCCCTTCAGGTCCACCCCACCCTCAGCAGACGTTTCACCTCTGAGCTGGTTTTAATGGCAGTTTCAACCCATTGGATTGCTAACTTAGCAAATCCTCCTCCCTCAGAGCAGAGGTCGGGGCTCAGTCAGCTCTGTAAAACACACTGGACCTGCTGGGGCCACACACTATAAAATTTTTCTCCATGGGCTCACTCCACTTGCTCCATATGCTGTTCCAGAGACCTGAAGACAAGTCCCAGAGAAGACAGGACAGCACAGCACCACCAGCAATCAGATGAGGTGGTGCTGTGCAATGGGGCAGTGCTTGGGGATGCTAGAGATAGGTTCTACTCAGCTCTATGACCCATACGCTGGCACATGGCACGCTCCCAAGGAATTCCCAAGGAGCAAGCCAATCTTGATGGACTGAACATGAAAGATAGTGTCTCTTGAACGCCTGTTGCCAAGAGCATTTGTTTTAAAGGGTGTGTTGCATTTCCAGCTGGGTTTAGGAATCACAGTGCACACATGGCTCTTGTTATGTCTCATGAAATAGTCTGTATACATCTCTGAAAAACTGCTCAGAAGGCTTTAAAAGAAAAGCTGTGCCTGACAGCACAGGGCTTATTTTATTCATGCTTTGTTTAACTGTGTAAATTAATTGTAAATGTGGTTTAGGAACCAAGCTCTTACGGAACTTCTGCTATGAAATGTTAATAAAAATTACCACAGTTAAATAGAACCATCTCTGTTCTTCAAGAAGAGCAAGTGCTGACAGAGGAGCTCAGAGACCGATCTGAATGTTTTGTTTGTAGCTTGCACAAACTGGAGTAACACAAGGGAAGCAGTAAAGCTACTTGACTTGGTCAGCTCCCACAGGCAGCTAATTGGGCACAAGAGACTTTCTGCTGCCATCAACACTGGACAATCTCGAGACATGCTGCCAGTTCCAAATTCAGCTGGAGAGACCAGTGGTGGGCCCCCAGCAGAGGCTATTTTCAATGCCCTTTGAGAAGAGGCCATGGTTGCCAGCTCAGGGTTTCTCCAGGCCCTGTGACAGAGCTGTATTTGCCAAGGGATGGTGGGAGTGAGAAGCAGAGAAAGTCTTCTGCTTGCCCAAGGTGCCTGTCCACCTCCCTTTTCTTTTCCGCTGTCTCCTGGCATTTATGGCCTTCTGTGCATGCAAAGGCAATTCTCTGCCAGCTCTGCAAGACTGCATCTCTGCTCTCTTTTGTTTTAGCCCTGAAAAACCCTTTCCCTCCATCCATGTCTCATGGCTGGGAAGTCACGGGATTCCACCAAATACTTTCTATTTTGTTCTTCTCTTCCTCCCTCACAGTTTTTCCAGACATTGAGTTGTTGACAAGGAAAGTGCCCTCAAGTATCTGGCCTGAAAAGGTAGGAATCCTGTATGAGGCAAGAAAAGAGAAGCAATTATTTTTATGTGTCTGGTTTCCACAGCAATGTTCTCCCCACACTCATCATTTGGATGCTCCTCCAAGAGACACAGAAGGTGGCACAGCGTTTTCCATGTTACTGCTTACAGCCTGGATGAGGTGAACATCACACTCTCCTATGTGATGTCTGTCACAAACAGACATGGATTGTTAGTGTGGAGAGTTTAGAAACAGGATATTGCTGACTTAGAGGTCACAGCAGTGCGTTGACAGACAAGGCTTGACCACTAACTTCCAAGCAGACTTGCTTGCATGGTTTGACAAGCTGGTCTTCTGGGGAGCTTTGGGGAAGAAAGCAGGCAATGCAAGAGGGGAAAACCATGTGGGGGAACTTTACAGGGGGAGCAGCAAAAAGAAACGCAAACCCAAACCCAAAAGCAATTAAGTTAGTACCTCTTATCATGAGCAGTGGTTCTCTGGTAGCTTCACACACCACTCCCCACATCCGATTTCTCAGAACACGGAAAGGTGATGTCTGTCCTACCACAGTTCCAGCTCCTTGCTTTCATGTGTAAGAATTCACTGCCTTGCTTGTGAGCCAGCCAAGTGGCCTCTGCCTAATGGTCCTATTCGCTGTCTTTTTAGTGAAGCTAATGAAGAAGGTTTTTTCTTGTAATATTTATCCTGATCCTGCATGTCCTTGTCTACAGGAGGGAAGAGATGTTTCCAGGAAGCGCATCTGGATCACTATGCCCAGGTCTATGTATAGCAACATGGGTTGACAACTGGGGGACTGCCAAAAGAAACACACAGTGCACAAGAGCCAGCACCACAGCACACATCAGCATTATTGATTTTGCAGACAGCAGCCCTAGGGAATATGGGGTACATGCTGCCATGCTGGTTATATGAGCTCAGCATCAGACTGCATGCAAACAAGTCACTTCCACATGCAGTGACTGGCTTCAGCATAAACTAAACCCTCTCCACCCCCATGTACATTAGCAATCCATACATAAATCATGCCAACTTGGATTTCCCTCTGAATACAGTCCTGGTGTATACTCACTGTAGAATAACAACCTGAGAAGCTGGAAATTATTATACAACCTCACATGTGACAGGTGTAGGATACTATCAGTTATCATGCTCTACTGCTGGCCAAGATACATACAGCATATATAGATATAACATATAGCAGATGATTTCTATAAAGTAGGTCCATCTTTGACCCAGCTATGTAATCTTGAATAGACCTTGAGCAGTTGGCAAAGGCTGGATCCTACGAAGTTTTCTAGCTCAGCAACCCAGAGGTAGGAAAACGTTGGCCATAACTGCAGGGAGGGGACATGATGCCCTGGGGCTTCCTTCTAGTCTTTTGTTTTTAGGCGTCTTGAGTAAAGCAAAGCAGTGGAAGCCGAAAGGGTTTCAAAGATAGATGCCTGAGGGCACTCTCTTCCAAACAGCTCTGAGGAAATGAGGCTTCTTAGAACCATAGAAATCCACATCCCAGATGAGGTGAAGCAGTTGCCAAGGCCTATTCCTTCCCTCAGTTTGAAGTCTAATGCACAAAGATGTCCATTATGCAAAACCGAAAAACTATTAACATTTTTGGTTTTAATATTTTTGTGACATTCATATACATTGATTTTGTATAAACATCCACATGTCCAGACATACATCTGGCTTCTATGTTCATTTGATCTTCATCTCATACCCTGGAGTACAGGCATTTATTCCCTATTTGGCAAATTCTGTTGTGACAGGAACACTGCCATTTTTGTTGATAGAAACCTTTATGCTTTTATATTTTTCTCCAGGAGAAAACAATGTGGAGGAAAACCCTGAAAAATAGTGTGGGAATGGTCTTCAAAATAACTGAATACCAGCAAGAGAGAGGATTGTGAGGTCTGTGGGGGTTGTTTTTTCCTGAAACAGCACTTTTTTCCAAGCACACCTCTCTCCATCCCTAAATATGCATGACATATCTGGTGTCAGGAAGAAGACAGGCATGACAGCACACTATTTGAATACCTAAGGGACTAGGCAATTCATGCTTGTACCCACACCAAAACAGCAGCATTGACAGAAAGAGATCCCAATGGGTAGCCTCTGGGAATGAAGGATTTGTACAGAGAAACGAATGTCACACGGACGTGGAGCTGTCTGCATTCAGACATCTGTTTAGTATCACACAGCAAACCTCCTTACCAAAAGCCATCTAGGTTAGTTGCTGTATATAGGAATACTGCTTTGCTGAAGATTATATATATACGATTTGTAAAAGTGTGTTTTGATGTCCTTTAGAATAGAAAAGGCACTATAGGAAGCTATATTTTTTCTTGGGGAAAACTATCTCAGTCTTTGTATGCCCTTGGTTTCCAAGTGATTTTGAATTATTACAATAAAGAAGAAAAATGAACAATGTTCTGTTATTTGTATTCTAAGTGCTAGGTGCTCAGCGGCCATTTAGGCATTTCCTAAACCTTGATTTGTAGCATCTGTATCATGACAGACTGACATACAGTATTTGGCATTACCTGAACCTTGATTTATAGTATCTGTATTATGACAGACTGACATATAGTATTCTGAATTAAGACAGATAATGTCCTCCTGATTACCCGGTAGCAGCCATGAAGCCAATAAGACAGTTCAAATGAAGGTGGTCTAGGTCTTCATTAAACGTATCAGTCACATAAACTGTATCTCTATTCCCACTCCCCCACCTACACTGTCTGCACAGATGCAATGTATGTGCCTCCCATTCTGATGCGCTAATCTATTCCCTCTGAACTCAAGTGACCTACATTCAGCCTTTTCCTCCCAGTGAATCACAACTGTCTAGAGTGACAGATGCTGCCACAGATATTTTCACAAAGGAGAAAGCAACTTTAGACCTCATAAGCTGCTAACGTAGTCAGCAGTGAACTAGTTACCCAAGAGGTGTGCAGAGGTCAGCTAGCACAGAGGACTGGGCACTGCTCACCCAAAGCATTAAAACAGTTAATTATATTAAGCTTGGTGGTAATTTTCTTTGCCTTCAAGATCATGCTGCAAGGGCTTTTTGCTAAGCCTAGAGAAAGAAAGATGAATTACGTTTTTAATCATTCATCCTCAAGAGTTAGAGCTTTAAACCAGGATTAGAAGATTAAGAATAAAATAGTGTGGGTTTGCAACTAGCCAACATTCACATCCTGCAGAAATACTGTGCACATGCGTAGCTGAGCCAGGAAGACAAGGGGACATTTCACACGCCCACCAAGGCAAACCCAGCCCCACAGCAGGAGGTGGGAATTTCTCCCCACTTTCCAGCAAGGAAGGATTTTTCCCTAACATGCTTCTGTAAGTAGATCTTGCTCAAACAGTAATGATTTTGAATATTACCCAGTTCTGCACCAGCTCTCTCCTCTCTCCCCATGTTAATCACCAGATAGATACTGCTACAGCCTCTTACAGATGGCTGCACCACGCAGGTGGGAAGCACAGCACATCCTGCAGACAGAGCTGGGTGGCAGACTGACCTCAGGAAGCCACACTTTGTGCCAGCTGGAGTACCATGATGCTCCTGGAGCCTGGCCCACCACCCCAGAGCCTGCATGGAGCTTGTCTTCCTTGGAAATAACACCCAGGTAGGACACAACCTTGACAAGTCAGGTAATTTAGACAAGACTCCACACAGCTCTTCCTCACGTTAGCTTTTGAGCATCACACAGAGAGGATTTTGGCAAGACTGGTTAGTTGAGAGTTAGCCTGGTCCAATCCAAAAATGCAACTTGTCTGTAAACCAACAACCAAACTAGCATTTAACAGCATGACTTAAATGTAACTCCTTATGCCGCTGTTGAATCCTGACCCAGTTTCTTAGAGAAGTTCAAGAATGACCTTCAGCTCACAATGCAGACTTGTATTTTGGAGGTTCTAAGCATTCTATAGTGGCAATAATGACGCATCCATGATTTATTACAAAAATGAGTCCTTCTGCACAAGACCTTGTTCACTCAGATATGCTCTCTCTGTGCATTCAGCCCTGAGGCATGCAACGTTGTCTTTTAATAGTGGAAAAACTCATTGTCTATTTGTCAGTAAAGATTTGAGAGTATCAGGCTGTTGGCATTTTGTTTAGGAGCCAAATGATGTTCCATTTTAATTGATTATTTTTTCAGTTACTGCATTGCTCCAATTCCAGAACTCAGCAATCAATCTGAACTGACAAGACGCTCAGAGCCACACTCTGCTCCTGCTTGGGTCTCCATTTGCAAAGGCATTAAATTCACTTCCCCAACAGCAAATTTAATCAAGGATGCATACCAATGAAGAATCATGCAATGGGCTCATATATGCCTGTCAAATAAGAAAAAACCCTGTGTTATGCTACATGGGCCTCTGTCATTGTAGACTTCAAACACATTATTAACAGGGACCTCCTCAACAGCCTCTCTGCTCTGCCATTTAATCACTGTCAACAAGGAAAGAGCTGGGCACATACAGAAGAGCAGAACCACTGAAGTGGGCATCACAAAAATACATTCAGGACAGGTATGGCCAAAACCACTGCTCAAGGAAACAGAGTTCTCCACACACACAAAGCGCTGCGGTCCCTCACACAGCCACTCGTCTCATTCTGCAGGTGCAAACTGCGGCAAAACAAAGTCAATGATTGCGATGAGCAGCGAGGATCTTTAAAATCGATTACTCTATCAATCCCCATCCAGTGCAAAAGGCAGACATCATCTGACTACACACACGCAGTGCTCGCAGTTCCGTTGTGAGTCTTGTGAAGATGCAACTTGTGGGTTCTGCTGTTAGGAGAACTCACAGATTTTCTTTTGAAAGGATAATTTTTGCCTTTATAGTCGCAGAAGAGAAAAAGGTGGATACCTAGAAATTCAAAACCCGTAAGGTGAAGATAAAGGGCGCTATTTGATTTGAAAATCAAGCTTTAAGTTTGCATGTTTGTGGTTAGCAATAACACTGTTACAGAAACCTTAGGCTCTAGCTGGTTTTTGGCCTAGCTAAACCATAGGTCTGATCAAGCAAATTTTGTGAGCTGCTGGTTTTGAATTCATTTTTTAAAAGACATGGCTGACATTTTTCTCCATTACTAGTCAGGTTTTGCCCAAATTTCATTCTCAGAAAGCTCCCAGAGCCCTGCAGCCTGCTCCCCCTTTCCTCACACCACACAAAGACCATACTCCTGACAACCCGTCACAACTGGCTGGCTCACAATGCAGCCACCAGCTCAGCAGTTACCACTCCATGAGCAACTTTTCCAACTCAAAGTTCATGCATGGGTTGTAACAAAAATGTGGGTGCCCATTTCTGACAGCTGGGGCTGTGATGCTAACCTTTTGCTTCCCAGAGCACAACTCCAACAAGCCACCAGTGCTGTGATGGTCAAAGAATCTTGCCTGGGCCTTCAGCAGCCCTCCTAAATATGAATGAAAGCTAAACTAGATACATTCAGTCCTGTTCCAGCTCCATGAAAACCACGGGGTTGCTCAGGAGGATGAGCTCTGCTCAGTGAGGACTGCTTTTCTCTTCTCCGCCAAGAGCTGCATGAAGCCCAGAGGCTTTGTTTGTGTTTAGAAGAACATGATGTAAAAGTCTAAATGTGCTGTAAATTACTAGTGAAATCCAGTGGCAAAATTCCCAGTGACATCAGCAGGACAGGATTTCAGCCACAACAAAAATATAAACAGAGAGAAACAAACACACACAGAGCACTCATTGAGGCCCCGGTTTTCCTGTATCTTTCAGTCGTTCACACTCCTGATTTTATGATGAGCTATTGGAAAAATCAAACTGCTTAACACACTGAACTTCCCCTTCTTCCGAATCTCTATTTGCCCTGGAAAATGGCTTATGTTTAGAAACCGTTTTAACTAATATATTGTTAAAAAGCCTTCATTACCCAGAAGACAAAGTGTATACATTTCTAGCTGGAGGTTACAGCGGTGAGATAAAGAATAAATGCAATACAGCTTGTTAGAGACATGGGGTCTGTTACACAATTCATTTTCTCCCAAATAGAAAAAGATGTTGAGACATTCTTCACTTTTCTGGCTCACTCTTATTGGACTTTAGCATTTCTAGCTCCAGAAGGGAACACAGAGATGAACAAACATGAACAAATGAAATATGCTGACAGGTTTGTTCTAAGCAGGTTTAAAAAGTTTCATAAATCTAACAGCAGAGCTGTGGTTGCAAGAGTGGGGACAGACATCACCAAAGATACCACAAAATAAGCAAAACACATGCACCCCAAAACAGAAAACCAACCACCCGAAAACTTGAAAGAACTGTTATAGACAGGGAACAAGATGCAGGAGGCCTATCCTTAAATGAATAAAAAGGTAAATATAAAAGGGGAATTAGCTTGTAGTTCTGCATTACAGAGTATGTATGGAATAAGCATTTCGTATTGTAGCTGGTTGGATATAAAAGGTATTCTCTATAATGGGTCTGAACATGACCAGACTATGGACCGACAGCGCCCAGGCAGTGTATTGACCTGCATGAAAGAGAAACACTCTTCAGCAGAGCAGGACCTCCTACTGAAAAAACAAACACACAAACAAACAAACAAACAAAAGAAAATAAAATAAAAAGGTTTAACAGTTCAAATCTTATTTTTGACTAGTACAAAGGCAGCTGCTGGTGAGGTCTCTGCAGCCACAGGGTGTGAGCCAGAGCACACACAGCATCTCTTGTGCCCATGGAGTAATATTTATGGCTCAGGATCCAGCCAGTTGCCTGGACAGCATTTTTCATTCTTTCTCCCTAGTTAATAGATGTTTAAACAACATGAGCTGATGAAGGGGCTCTTCACTATCTGATATAACAATAGATATACCAGTTTATAAAGCTTTGGCCCCTTCCTCCCCAAACCAATATTAAAAGGAATATTTAAGGTTGTAGAGTCAAGCACACAGCAAAGCTATGTGCATGCATGTCCACTACAAGCATTAAATGGCAAGACTGCACATAATTACATGCCAACAAGCACCCAGACACAGGAGACTGAGATCCCTGGAGTTCTTCCCTGGCTTCTCTGCAATCACATGTGAAGTAGAACAGAAACAAGTAGCGTTCCAAAAGCATCCAGATCAAGTCCCCAGTGATATCTCACACGCAGCAGCTTCAACAGATTTGAAGCCTGAAGTGGTAGTCAGGAAGAATCAGCCTGCAAGTTGGTACCCAGGGGAGCCAAAACAGCAGCAAGCCAGAAAGTCCTTGCTTTACAAGAAGCAGCTTCCTTTGCAGGATAATCCCTCTGAGGGCTGCAGAGAAACAAGACCTCTTTTAGGAGGCAGCATTTTAAGGTCTCTTCTCTTCAAATTCATGCCTTCTCAGGACAGGTCTTCTCTCAGGAAGCTGAGGTCTTCATAGACCTCACGATCACAACAAGGTGCCCTACACATCCATAACTGCCCTAGTGAAAGCTCCTTCCCTTTTTTTCTTGTCCTATTGCCCAATCCTGTTGTATTTTTTGGGAGATGTTTGTGGAGGGGAAGATGGTGGAGTTACCAAGACACCCCATGATTTAGGGGTGCTTTGGAAGAACCTGCTCCATCTCAGCCAGAAACTCTAAGCTCTCTGCTGCTGGCACCTCCACTCCTACTTCACCAATTTTAATACTGCCCATAACAGAGTGAAAATGGAGAACAAGAGTGAAAACAAAGCAAAACCCAGAGCCACTGCACACTCAACTAAACACCATGCAAGGGAAGAAGCTGAGCTGCCATTGAACATGCTTCTGGAAGCTGCAAATGATACACTATATGCAAAATGAATTTGTCTTCAATTAGTTGAAGTCCTCCCAAAACCCAATGAGAGGCCAAGATGTTCTTAAACTCAAAATGCAGGATATTCCAGTGGTAATCCCATAATCAGCCATTTCTGCTCAGCCATAGCACTGCTGTCCCCTCACCTCTCATTGCCTGGAGGGGTAGCAAACAGGCAATGACAGACACACACCAACCACCTGCAACTGCTCCTAGCCTACCTCAAGCACAGGGAGCAGTAGGTGTCATATTTGGAAAGATCCCATGGTGTCATAAACCCAACTGCTGCTTCCCTTTACAGGAAAAGCAATATGCATATGCAACCACCAGGGCACAGGCTATAACGCCCAAGCCGGCAGTTAATACAGAGATCTGTCTAGATTTCTAGTTGTTTGTTACCATAGCAATACCATAGTAATTTTTAGTTTGTTTTGATGCTTTGGGTTTTTTTAAAGCTAGGTTTTTATCCAGTACAAACAGAGCCAGTTCCCAGTTATGTGAGAAGGAAATCAACACTTGCAGTGTGCTGCAGATGCAACAGGGCCTGCTGCCTGGGAGCAGGACACTGAGAGGAGATGTTCAGCTCCTGCCTCGTGCCCTGCTGCGACTATGGGACTCAGCCCACTTCATTCACGAAAGCCATTTCTGATGCCTGCACTCAGCACGGTGTTGCTACCTACCCACGCTGATGCGTACCACGCTACTGCGCCTCCTTACCTCCTCGGGAGCTCTTATGATTAGCTTTTCTCAGAACTAGCATCAGATGAGCATCCACTTTCAGCTTCTCCCCTAAACAGCTCAGCCAAAAGCAGCTACAAGACAAGAACAAATAACATAAATCCAACTTTTCCTTTAGTGCCAGAGTCTACTTCCAGGGTCTGCTAATGATCTACAGAAGCCTAATACTACTATGGTAAGGGTGTTTTCTAGACCTGCCATATCAACATACATTGGTCAACAGCTTGGGTTTCAGCCTGTCTCTCACAGGTTATTCCAAAGAATCTGAAAAAGATGAAACAAGTTGACTGCCAGATATTTACCGCTCCACTACTAAGTAACCGTGGTCATGTTCAGAGTCAAGAACACCCAAGGGAGAATCCTTCCAGAAGCAGGAAGAAAGGTACCCTTTTGCCAGAAGCTTTTCTTCTTAAAAAAAGAGTAATTTGGGAAAGCTGTCCTTTCAGCAACCAGTGTCCCGGCTAGATGGAGCAGAAGAGCTGAGCAGCACACTTTTCATTGGAAACCAACAGTTAGGTTAAACAACAGAAAACTGTCTCACAGCATCAAACCTTTGTAAGGTATGTTCATCACAAAATGGAGCGATTTTTGCACACCTATCCTCCTGATTGGCTAGGCCTGCACCCTACTCTTTTCTGTATGCTGGTTCAGAGAGGATAACTGCCTGGTACTGGTCCTGCAAATGAACAATCAGTCCTTCAGCGCAGGCAGTAGAGGTTTGTACAGCAAAGCTAAAGGCCTCGAGATGATATGTATCTGTCAGTCATGCCAAACCACAGAATGAATAATTTTATTAAAGGAAAGCAGAAAGGTCTATTTCAAAATTCCACTGATCTTTAATTATAGATTAGGGAAGAAATCGTGTTTCTCTGCAGAAAAGTAAGTGACCTTCCTCACCAAAAGTGAAATTGTAGTGTGTAATGGACTGCTTCAGAAATGGCTGCCTTGGAGAGAGTAATTGACACAGACTATGCACCCTGGCGAAGGCAATGCAGTAGCAATTTATATCTCTACATTAACCAGTGTCACACAATTCAAATCCTACTGTGCCAGTTCTGAGACATGATGATAGGCGTCAAGAAAAAAGAGATACCTGTCTCAAGGAGGCTCATTAACTTGGGAATACAGAAACATCTAACAATCTCATGGGCTGAGGTACTACAACGTCACTTAGCCATCACAAGCAAGTGCTCATTTACTGCTGTTTTAATCAATGGAGTTTAAAGTGCTTCACTAGTTTTAGCTGGCGAAGCCTCAGCTGCAAGGCTCAGAGATCAACTATAGAGGGCTCTACCTGCTGCAAGTCACTGCTGCTCTGGTGACTTCATCCGAGATGCATGCAGGAGTCATCCTATCTTGGGCAAGCCCACCCTCACACAAGAGGGGACTGTAACCTGGTTCATCCCCAGCTCTTGGATGTCCAAGTCCTGCTTAGGAATGCCCCAGACATGAGAAACCCCAGAGGAAGGGAGGCAGCTGTGTTCTGAAGCCACCTGCCACCAGCCCTTCCTGCAGAGTGGCTGTGGGGCTTTTAAAAGGTGTCCAAGATAGACCTTTGCTTGTCAGGGACGGAAGTGCGCCAGCTAAACTGATCAGGTTTGGTCTCTTATTAGGTAGGTATGTCAGTATACAGGGAGGCATCCCTCTGACCTCCAGTGGTTTTGCTCACGTCAAATGGCTTGTCACCATTTTCATTTGTACCCCTCAGCAGCAGGAGAAACACCAGACCTGAATCACCACTTTAAACAAAATAAGAAAACAACTATGAAGATGACGAAAATCCTCTGTATGAAAAAAAGTCTCCATAAGTGATCACAATTGAAATATCATTACAGCATGCACTCATAGCTGGGCTGCTGCATGAACCTCAAGGCTGTCAGTGTACACCCACACAAGCAACACACACACATCTCCCAGACAACTCAGTTCAGAAACTGCACATAACCACACCTCAGGTTTCCTAAAGAAAAATTGATTGTTCCTTTCTCTCCTCATCTGAAAGTGAGGAAAATCTACAGGGATGTTTAAATAGCTGCTGTTCTCTGCAGTTTAAAGTGCAGAGGAAGAAGCACAAGGAAACAAAGTTGGTCCTATTTTGCCATACTGCAGTACACTTCCCCTCCAAATAGACCTTTTTTATCCATACTGCCTGGCACCCTGCAAGCTCTCTCCATTCCATGTCACATAGATGCACTGAGTCAGAGGCTGTGAGGCTTTTCTATCTCCATGTTAATATTCACCCTCTGGGTTATGGAGCCAGCATGTAGGCCAATGGCTCGAACGGTAAGGATATTTCCAGCAAGGCTGCTCCAGCAGCCCTTGGAGCTGAATTGAGAGCTGCTAGTCCAAATGGCACCTTTCCACCCAGTCCCCCCACTCAGCGCTGAACTGAGTGCAACAGCTCCCCAGCAAATGACCATCTTTAGCCTGACAGCACCTTAACAGATGAAAGCTCATACAAGTACCGCATCACGCATCAGAAATGCCTTTAACAGATGACTCCTATCATAACAAAGACCAATATGCCAGAACCAGTTCCCCAAATGACTAATAAATTTTGGAGGGAAGCAGCAAGTGGGAAAAGCATATATAGAACATTCATCCCCATCCTGTTTTCTTACACATTCATTCACCCCTTCAACCTCTTTCCAGAGCCTTGTTTTAACCTGTGTGAAGCAACAAATTTTAAACCAAAAGGGGAAGGAACTCCCTCAACTTCTTTTAGTTGATAATGCCACCCTTCACTGCACACTTCCTTCTTACCAGGCAAGCGACAGTCATCATCCCTTTCACAGCCCCTGGTTAATATCAGGTTAACAACAAGAATTCTCTTTGCAGTAAACCAATCACCTCCACCCAAGTGCTTCAACCTTGAGTACAAATATCAGTGCCAACAGAGGAAAAACGTTTTTCCTCAGGGACCACAGCCAGTGACTCATGCAAGCCAACCTGGCTTTCATTCCTCCTGTTTCCCCCTACACTCCTTCCTAATACACCTTGCATCCTTCATTGTCTTCTCAGTCCTGCTACTGGAAGATGACACCTCCACCCCCAAGCCTCTCATGACCTAGCAGGGCCCCTGTCTCCTTCTGGTATGGGGCTGTACAGGCTCAGTTCCTGCCTCTTTCATAGCCCAAAAGGAAGGCAGTACTCAGGAACAAAGAAGTACAAACAACATTTGCAGACAGATGGAAGGACGTTTTGGTAAGACTGGTTTTTCCTGTGATTCTTGACCTCCCAAGCACTGTACCTACTAGCAGCTGGCAAAATCTGGAGGAATGGCATAGCAATCTGCAGAGCAAAGTAAGATTAGTGCCTTAACAGAGCAAAAGAAGCAGTAAAGTAAGTACCTCTAGGCTCTTAAATCAAATATTCTTGCTTCTTTCTGCAAGCTACCACAGCTGCATGGCCCCAGCCAGATGTTTTGAAGGACACAATCACTGATGTTCACAAGACAGCAGCAATGTCTTGCAGAGCCCTTGAGAAGTGATTAATACCTCATTTCCATCTCAGCTCAAAGAGAGAACCGCAAGGCAAGAAGCAGCTTCATAAAACACCTACTTCCAGGTCTACCTAAGTCCTTCCTCTGAAAGGCCTTGCAAATCTCAAACCCAAAGTGTTTATCTTAATTAACTGCTTCCATTCACCATCAGATATGAAAGATTTTAATGCACTTTTTTTTTTTTTTAAGAAAAATATTGCCCTATCATTAAAATCCAGTAACAGTATTCTCTGCCTGGCAATGCCCACTTTAAACTCTTATTTTTATACTTTTTTGAGCCAGTGAGGCAATTCTACATTACTCACATCTTGAGGAATAAACTTTTCTAGAGAAGACTTTAATCAAATAGTTAAATAATTAATCCTCAGTGCTGTACGTCAGATTTTACAAGGAGGACTCCAATAAGCTATGGATTGTCATTAAATTCTTACCTATTTTAACTAAATTCTTACCTGTTCTAAGGGTTTGTAACTCCTGTCCTAAGACACACAACAAATCTTAAAATCATTCATGTCTGGACCTCCAAGCTGCAAGCTAGACATTTGAAAAACTGCACAGAAACTATTCTGTTGTACTGTTGGAGAGGAAAAGGGAGTGTTACATTTTTTCCTGAACAGAGAAGGCACCACAGCCCCACAAGTCAGTGACTTTTCAAGCATAGAATTGTAGAATAGTTAGGGTTGGA
>NW_009922507.1:0-1060 GCF_000696875.1 Nestor notabilis
TGGGTCATATTGGGGTTCTTGAGGTCCTATGGGGTCTCTATGGGGTTCTATGGGGTCCCCAGGAGGTCCTATGGGGTGTCTATGGGGTCTACTTGGGGTTTCATGGGGTCTCTATGGGGCTTCATCAGGTTCTATGAGGTCTCTATGGGGTCTTCATGAGGTTCTATGGGGTCTACTCGGGGTTCTATGGGGTCTACATGGGGTCTTCATGAGGTTCTGTGGGGTCTACTTGGGGTTCTATGGGTCATATTGGGGTTCTTGAGGTCCTATGAGGTCTCTATGGGGTCCTATGGGGTCTCTATGGGGTGTTCATGAGGTTCTATGAGGTCTACTGGGGGTTCTATGGGTCAGATTGGGGTTCTTGAGGTCCTATGGGGTCCCTATGGGTCTCCCTGAGGTCCCTATGGGTCTCCTTGAGGTCCCTATGGGGCTCGGGGATGTCCCAGCCCCCCCATTACCTTCCTCTCCATCCACCACCGAGATCTCCTCATCCAGCATCATCAGTGGGTCCGTCTGTGGAGACACCCGAGGGTCACCCATGGGCCCCATGGGCCTTATGGGGCAGACGGGACACGGTGGGGCAGGGTCCTCACCTCATCATCCACCTCCTTGGTCGGCCCCAGGAGGGGTTTGTACTCGGGGTCCTCAAAGTCCACCCTATGGGGGGGGGACACACACAAGGGGAGGTGCAACTGGAGTCCCACCACAATGGGGACCCCCCCAAGCCCCCCTTGACCCCAGTTTTGGGTGCCTCAGCCCTTGAGGTCCACTCAACCCAGCCTGGAGCTGGTCGGTATTAGCATGGCGTGGTCTTCATCGGCACCCACCACGTGGGGGGGAACCCTCATAGAGGTGGTGGAGAAGGGCTGGAGCACCCCAAAGAGCTTCTGGAGCTCCATAAACCACCTCAACGAGGTCCTGGAGCTCCATAAACCACCTCAAAGAGGGTCTGAAGCACCTCAGAGGTTCTGGAGCCCCATAAACCACCTGAAACAGGTCCTGGAGCTCCATAAACCACCTCAAAGAGGTTCTGGAGCTCCATAAACCACCTCAAAGAGGT
>NW_009922507.1:1289-1984 GCF_000696875.1 Nestor notabilis
CCTCAGAGGCGGGTGGCCAAGCTCAAAGTGCCCCATAGAAGGTCTCGAGAACCTCGAACTACCCCAAAGAGAGTTTGGAGCTCCATAAACCACCTCAAAGATTGTCTGGAGCTCCATAAACCACCTCAAACAGGTCCTGGAGCTCCATAAACCACCTCAAAGAAGGTCAGGAGCCCCTCAAGGAGCTCCTGGAGCCCCATAACCCCCCCCCAGGGCGAGGTTGTCCCCTTGCAACTCCCCCCTCTCCGATGTCCAGGCGCTGCTCGGCCGCCACGGCCTTCTCATCGGGGCCACCGGCCTTCTCCAAGAAGCAGAGCGCGGGGTCTGCCCGCATCGTGTTGTACTTCTCATAGCCTGGAGGACACCGGCCCCACGGCGTCAGGACCTCAGCTCTGGGGTGGTGGGACCCCATAACCACGTCCCCACCACCAAGAACCTCAGCTCTGGGGTGGTGGGACCTCCATAACGACGTCCCCATCACCCAGAACTTCAGCTCTGGGGTGGTGGGACCCCATAAGGACGTGGCCACCACCCAATGTACCGTGTTTGAAGACCCCGATGAGGAGGGACTTGTCGGCTTCGGCGTCCCACCACGTCGTCGGCACCTCCAGCTGCTCCACCAGCGGGAACCAGATGTCGATGTCGCTGTGGGGCGGAGGAATGAGGGGGCAGGAGGACCTCAGAGGCGGGGGGGG
>NW_009922507.1:2292-7352 GCF_000696875.1 Nestor notabilis
ATGGGTCAGAAGCTCCTCAAGAAGGTTCTAGAGCCCCATAAACCACCTCAAAGAGGGTCTGAAGCTCCTCAAAGAGGTCCTAGAGCCCCATAAACCACCTCAGAGAAGGTCAGAAGCTCCTCAAGAAGGTTCTAGAGCCCCATAAACCACCTCAAAGAGGGTCTGAAGCTCCTCAAGAAGGTTTTGGAGCCCCATAAACCACCTCAGAGAAGGTCAGAAGCTCCTCAAGAAGGTTCTAGAGCCCCATAAACCACCTCAAAGAGGGTCTGAAGCTCCTCAAGAAGGTTTTGGAGCCCCATAAACCACCTCAGAGAAGGTCAGAAGCTCCTCAAGAAGGTTCTAGAGCCCCATAAACCACCTCAAAGAGGGTCTGAAGCTCCTCAAGAAGGTTTTGGAGCCCCATAAACCACCTCAGAGAAGGTCTGAAGCTCCTCAAGAAGGTTCTAGAGCCCAATAAACCACCTCAAAGAGGGTCTGGAGCCCCATAAACCACCTCAGAGAAGGTCTGAAGCTCCTCAAGAAGGTTCTAGAGCCCCATAAACCACCTCAAAGAGGGTCTGAAGCTCCTCAAGAAGGTTTTGGAGCCCCATAAACCACCTCAGAGAAGGTCTGAAGCTCCTCAAGAAGGTTCTAGAGCCCAATAAACCACCTCAAAGAGGGTCTGGAGCCCCATAAACCACCTCAGAGAAGCTCTGGAGCTCCTCCAAGAGGACCTGGGCCCCTTCCACGAAGGTGCCAAGGACTCACCTGGCCACAGCCCCAGCCAGGACCTTCTCCGCTTGGTCCCCGATGACCTCCTGGCGCAGGTAATAGAGCATCCTGACCCTGAGCAGAACCCTGCGAGATGATGGTCAAGCAGGAGCTGAAGGGGAAAGGTCCTTTGGAAGGGGTCGGGGTGGCAGGAGAAGACCTGGACCTACTTGTTGCATTGATGCTTGAGGTGCTTCTTGTAGCTCTCGTCTTGGAAGAGGTTCTCTGGGTTGTACTTCCGGATCCACTCCGCTTGGTGGACATCTAAAGAGCTTTGGACCTTCACCTTCTTCCCTTTGCGGCCCCGAGGAACCGGGATGGACAGACCTGGTGGCCCAAAGAGAGGAGAAGCTCCGTGGTGGGACCCACCTCCAAAGGTTCCCAACCTTCTTTCTCCTGGTGGTTCCTCACCGGAATGGTTCTGGAGCTCCTTGGTCTTCCCGTTCTCCAAAGGGCTGATGAGGTCCCAGATGAAGCTCTTGATGGTCTCGTCGCCGCGGTAGTGGAGAAGACAATAGACCAGGATGGCGCGGCAGATGGTCTCCACGTCCCGCTCCAGCAGGCGCCGCTTGAAGCGCCCGTGGGACAAGATCTCCTTCCACCGGCCCCACCTGAAAGCGAAGGGGACACAAAGGGGGGTGGTGGGACACACACACACGTGCAACCAAAGAGGTCCTCGAGGGACCAGGGGGGACCTCCCCGGTGTGGCCGTGTGGAGAAGGGGCCACCCGGGAAGAGGGGGAGGGATCTGAAGTGTCTCCTGATGGTTTCCACCAGAGAAGAACCACCCAGAACCACCCCCTGGTTGTCCCATAGAGGACCTGGACCTTCTCCAACCATCTCTTTATGGTTTCCACCAGAGAAGAACCCCCCAGAACCACCCCCTGGTTGTCCCATAGAGGACCTGGACCTTCTCCAACCATCTCTTTATGGTTTCCACCAGAGAAGAACCCCCCAGAACCACCCCCTGGTTGTCCCATAGAGGACCTGGACCTTCTCCAACCATCTCTTTATGGTTTCCACCAGAGAAGAACCCCCCAGAACCACCCCCTGGTTGTCCCATAGAGGACCTGGACCTTCTCCAACCATCTCTTTATGGTTTCCACCAGAGAAGAACCCCCCAGAACCACCCCCTGGTTGTCCCATAGAGGACCTGGACCTTCTCCAACCATCTCTTTATGGTTTCCACCAGAGAAGAACCCCCCAGAACCACCCCCTGGTTGTCCTATAGAGGACCTGGAGCTTCTCCTGATGGTCTCCACCATAGAACAACCATGTTCTCCATCATGAACCACCTCCTAGTTGCCCCTACAGAGGACCTGGACTTTCTCCAACCATCTCCTGATGGTTTCCACCATGGAAGAACCACCCCCTGGTTGTCCCATAGAGGATCAGGAGCTTCTCCAACCATCTCCTGATGGTTGCAACCATAAAGGAACCACCCAGAACAATCTCCTGGTGGCCACTATAGAGAACATGGACCTTCTTAAACAACCCGCGATGGTTTCCACCATAGAAGAACCACCCAGAACCACCCCCGGTTGCCCCCCAAGAGGCCCTGGACCTTCTGCCCGTCCTCACCCATAGACCAGGAGATGTTTCTCCACCCGGAAGCAGTCGGTTCGCCCATAGACCTGCTGCAGGTTGTGCTGCTGGTGCCTCTCGTGTCTCCTGGCCCTTGGTTTCTCCTCATCTTCACTGTCCAGGTCGGAGAACTCCACCAGGTCGTCGTCCCGGAGGGTGCTGAAGTGTCTCGTCTGCTTCCGCACCCGCGGCGTGTCGATGACCAGGTTGTTCTGGGCCACCCCCATGGAGAAGACCCATCAAGAAGCGGCTCCTGGGGGTTGCCACCACAGAAGAACCCCCCCAAAACCACCTCCTGCTGGTCCCCAGAGAGGAGCTGAAGCTTCTCCAAGCATCTCCTGATGGTTGCAACCATAGAAGAACCACCCAGAACCACCTCCTGGTTGTCCCCATAGAGGATACGGATCTTCTCCAACCATCTCCTGATGGTTGCAACCATAAAGGAACCACCCAGAACAATCTCCTGGTGGCCACTATAGAGAACATGGGCCTTCTCCAACCATCCCCAACCTTCTCCAACCATCTCCTGATGGTTGCAACCACAAAAGAACCACCCAAAACCACCTCCTAGTGGCCACCATAGAGGACCTGGACCTTCTCCAACCATCTCCTGCTGGTTGCCACCAGAGAAGAACCCCTTGGTCCCTCAAAGAAGACCCCCTTTGGTCCTCCTGAAGCCCCGCTTGGCTTCTCCAACCTTGCTATTGAGAAGATCCAGGTCCAAGTCCGCTTTCTTGGCCCACTTCTGCCAGAAGTTGGGGTCATCCAAGGCGATGTCCGTGCGGTTCTCCGAGGCCACGAAGCTCGCCTGGACGGGGACATGGACATGGGCATCTCCAAAGGGGCCATGGACACCTCCAGAGGGGGCTATGACCCATCTAAGTGGGGTTCTGACCCATCTCAAGGAGCTTCTGACCCATCTAAGAGGGGTTCTGACCCATCTAAAGGACCTTCTGACCCATCTAAGGGAGGTTCTGACCATCTAAAGGAGCTTCTGACCCACCTCAAGGAGCTTCTGACCCATCTAAAAGAGCTTCTGACCCATCTAAGGGCGGTTCTGACCAATCTAAAGGAGCTTCTGACCCATCCAAGGTGGTGGGATGACCCCCAGGAGGTACCTTGGCGAAGGTGGACCCTTTGCCTTCGCTCTCGATGGTGATGGTGGTGGTTCGGCGCAGGAGGATCTGGTCAATGTCTTCTTCACAGAACTTGGAGCCTTCATCATCCTCCTCCATGATGGCAGCATAAGCCCCTTTGCGGAGCAGGTCCTCGATCTCCTTCTTGGAGAACTGTTGGATCTGCTGGGGAGGAGATGGGAGGCGGTGAAGGAACCAGCACAACCCCCCCCCCCCCCCCCCAAACCGCAGAACCCCCCCCCCCAGCTCCATGGACCTCAAGAGGAGCAGCTCTGTGATGAAGTTCTCCTGGAGAACCTTGTCTCCAAGCTCTTCCCACCCCATTTCCAGTGGTAGAAACCATCTCCATGGTGCTTCCACCCCATACCTCTTGATAGAACCCATCCTTATGGTCTCCAAACCCCATATCTCTTGATGGAACCCCATCTCCATGGTCTTTCCACCCTGTTTCCCTTGGTGGAACCCCATCCCCATGTTCCTCAGCCCCATATCTACCTCTTTATAGAACCCATCTTTATGGTCCCCAAACCCCGTATCTCTTGATAAATCCCATCTTTATGGTCTCCAAACCTCATCTCTCTTGATGGAACCCCATCTCCATGGTCTTCTCCCCCCCTTCCCCTTGGTGGACCCCCATCCCCATGTGTCCTCCTCACCCCGGCAATGTTGCCCTCTCTGCCACTCATGCTCTGCAGCACGGCCTTGTCCAAGCCCAGCTTGAGACTGGCCTTGTCGAACATCTCCCTCTCGTAGGAGTTCCTGGTGATGAGGCGATAGACCTTCACCGCCTTGGACTGCCCGATGCGGTGGCACCTCGCTTGGGCCTGGGGATGGACGACAACCAGGAGTTACCCGCATGGAACCCCATCCCCATGTCCCTTGACCCCATATCTCTCCATAGAACCCATCTTTATGCCCTCCAAAGCCCATATCTCTTGATGGAACCCCATCCCCATGTCCCTCAACCCCATATCTCTCCATAGAACCCATCCTTCTGCTCTCTAAACCCCATATCTCTCCATAGAACCCATCCTTCTGCTCTCCAAACCCCATATCACTTGATAGAACCCCATCCCCAAGTCCCTCAACCCCGTACCTCTCCATAGAACCCATCCTTCCACTCTCTAAACCCCATATCACTTGATAGAACCCCATCCCCAAGTCCCTCAACCCCGTACCTCTCCATAGAACCCATCCTTCCACTCTCTAAACCCCATATCTGTTGATAGAACCCCATCCCCACATCCCTCAACCCTGTATCTGTTAATAGAACCCCATCCCCACGTCCCTTGACCCCATATCTCTCCATAGAACCCACCCATCCTTCCACTCTCTAAACCCCATATCACTTGACGGAACCCCATCCCCACGTCCCTCAAGCCCACATCTCTTGATGGAACCCCATCCCCACGTCCCTCAGCCCTGGGTCCGGGCCCAGAGGAGCTCCCCGGTGAGCACCTGCAGGTCGTTCTGGGGGTTCCAATCCGAGTCGAAGATGATGCAGGTGTCGGCGGCCGTCAGGTTGATGCCCAGGCCCCCGGCCCTGGTGCACAGCAGGAAGACGAAGCGGTCCGAGTCCTGCTTGCTGAA
>NW_009922508.1:0-235 GCF_000696875.1 Nestor notabilis
GCCTTCTGTTAATAGTTGAGACACAGGTTGGTACATGTGGGGAGTTGGATAGATCGGATAAATCGTCTCTCAATTGTTTTAGCTCCTGGGATTGTTTTTCCACAGCTGAAATGATGGAAGGAATGAGATTGTCTTCGAACTCTTGGAGCTGATGAATCACGTCATTCACTGTTGGTGGTCTTACGATATTCCAAGTCATTGATGCCAATGAGTGGGCATATGATGATGGTGCCAT
>NW_009922508.1:1704-28594 GCF_000696875.1 Nestor notabilis
AGTACAGTGAAACAATAATCTTAGCCCAGGTCCCCCAGTCGATGAACGCTAGAACAGCAACTACTAGCTGTAAGTAAGGTACAACAAGCTGAAACTCTGACATCAAGCGTAAAACTCTGAGAGCCAATAAATCAGCATTGTGACGAGTGACTATTAATCCGAAAGAATAAATGTTTATCACAAACATGATTAAACACTCTCTGGTCAGATCTGTTGTTATCTCAACCCTTCGTGCTTCACGTTGGGCACCAAAAAGAAACTGTCGTGGTTCAAGCACAGCTGGTAACTTGGAACCATGCAGCCGCTCACTCACTCCCCCACCTCTTCCTTCCTCCCCCTTGCTCCCAGAGGGATGGAGAGGAGAATCAGAGGAATGTAACTCCCACGGGTTGAGATAACAGCACTCCAGATGCAACGGTGGCACACTTGGGCCTCACAGCATTCCTCATCTAGAGAAAAATAAGTTACATAGCATAAAAGCAAGCAGCCGACCGATACCCAGCCCGACCCGAGCAGCGATCTGGGCCTTCCGGGTAACTCCCCCCAGTTTATATACTGGGCATGACGTGCTGTGGTATGGAATACCCCTTTGGCCAGTTTGGGTCAGGTGTCCTGTCTCTGCTTCCTCCTGGCTTCCCCTCCTCCCTGGCAGAGCATGAGACTGAGAAAGTCCTTGGTCAGAGTAAACATCACCCAGCAACAACTAAAAAACATCGGTGTTATCAGCATTGTTCCCAGACTGAAAGTCAAAACCACAGCACTGCACCAGCTACTAAGACGGAGAAAAAAAATGACTGCTGTAGCTGAACCCAGGACAACTTTTACAATAGTAAATAATATTACCCGTTCAATAATTTCTAAAGCTATGAATTTAATAAAAGTCAGATCCTATAAAGAGTTTAATGATACAAGGTTAGACATTTGTAAATTCAGGTAGTCTTCTGAATAGATGCTAAATGTATTTTATACAAAGAATCAGTGGATGAAAATAGGCATAAAATAGATCATAGGTCTCCATCCTCATAGTTAAGTGATTTACCCGTTAGGTTCCAAATTCAGGTTCCTTATACACATGCCTTGAAGAAGAATTCAGGTCTTTCAGAAAACTCATGGAAATGACATCCAATTTTTGACAGCAAATACTTAAAGTAAAATCTCAAAGGGAATTTCCTAGATCACAATTTCCAGCATAAAACCTTAAGCACACACAAATCCTTTTTCTTGGATCTGGCCTAAAGTTCCATCTACTGAAATGTAATAAAGATAAATGAATGGCAACGTTGGCTTCACAGAAAAGGTAGTACAGCAGAAAATACTGTTATTATCTTAAAGTCTTTTGCAGAGGGCCACTTACAACAAAGCTTGGTAGATTCAGAACTACAAAAATTCTTAGTAGAGTCCTTATCTGTAAGGAGTCCAGTAATAGTGTTACAAGCTATAGTGCTTGTGATCGTTATTGTAAAACACCACAGTATCTATTCATAAAGGTTACTGCATGATTCACCACTCTGTAACACCAGCTTTTATGCCTCTATAACGACTCTAGGGTTTTCTTTTTCAATTAGTTTAGTACTCATGGCAGGTGCCAGGTTGCAGAATCCAAGGCTCATTACTCAGTCACAGAAGTAATTTCTCAAAGTCTATAGGTTTCTCTGTTGCTCAGCAGCTGACCTTGTTCTGTTTGGTCTTTATGCGTTGTTTGATGTAATTCAAGCTCCCTAAGATGCAAACAGGAGTCAAACTGGAAAACCCATATCTCAGTCCTTGAAATGCTCTTTGCATTGTACAATCAATTTTCCTTAATAGCAATAAGAACAACAACCACAATAATAATTTACTTACCTACTCACTTAGTATCTGGCTGCATCATGGGCCATTTTTAACTGACAGGCAACAGAAAGTTCACCACAAATATATTCCATGGTCTGTTAGATATGCCTTTGGATGCATGAAATGGGGACACAGTCTGGAATTCATACCTTCAGTTTCCTAGGCATGTAGTCCCATCAGAGCCTGTCGTAGAGCTATTGGGTTTTTCAAAGTATTAAGCACCCAGCATCAGATTAGGGAGAACTGATTGGTTGCTAAGTGAACAGAGGGGATGAACCCATTTCTTCTTTGCTCTGTATGCCAGTAGAGCAGCACATGCTGAACACAGGGACTGAATCACATTCTCCAGAATACTAGTGACAAGTGAAAAATGCTATTTCACTGCATTGTCTCATACTCTGTGTGTGTGTTTGCAGGTGGAGCAGGGGGCAGGACTAAGTCAGAAGATCGCAATTTTGCAGGGAAAATGACATAGTTATGCCTCTAAAGTAGGTGAACTCATCTCTATTCATGAAACATGATTAAAAAGAGACAATTGAAACCATTTTATTGTTCGTTGAGCTCTAGTGAAATCAAAATACAGATTATATTATTTTTAGAGATTTTAAAAGCTATTTTCAAAGTTAAGAAATTAATCTATTGCATATTAGTTAAGAACTAACTCTAGTGTATCTGCTTTATCTGGATTTACTGACCTATAAAATAGTTCCATATTTGGAAGAAAGGAGAGAAAGATTTCATGTAAGATTTTTTTTATTCCTAGTACCTCATTTGTATAATTGTATGTCTATGTGTGTGTATGAATAAATATACATATGTGAGTAATTTCAGTACTATGAGAAAGATATTTCAACATAATAATCTCAGTTGGTAAAATACAATTTATTTTGAAGTTGCTAACCTGTATCCTGTATTTTTAACTATCCATTCACCCCCTAGTCTTTATTGATACTGGAGGTTAACCTGACCCAAGTGTAGGATTTGGCCTTGTTGAACTTAAGGAGATTCACATGGGCCAACTCCTCAAGCCTATCAAGGTCCCTCTGGATGGCATCCCTTCCTTCTAGCAAATCAATTGCACCACTTCACATGGTGTCATCTTCAAACCTTTTGAGGGTGTACTCAAATCTCATTATGTTGTTGATGAAGATATTAAAAATCATTGGTCCCACTTCAGACCCTTAAAGAACAGCACTTGTTACTGGGTTTGAGTGAACATTGAGCCGTTGACTATAACTGTTTGGACACAGCCACAGAGCCAGTTCCTTACCCATCTATCAGTCTACCCATCAAACCAATATATCTTAAATTTAATGGCAAGGATATTGTGGGAAACCATATCAATGCCTTACAGAAGTCTATGTTGATGACCTCTGTAGCTTCCCTTGTTCACTGTTGCAGTTACTCCATCATAGAAGGCTACTAGATTAGTCAGACACTCTTTTACACAAAAGACACGACCCTTGCCTTGAGTCTCCCTCCTTGCCTGTCACTCGTGCAATGCTCTAGTTGTATGATTCATCTCACCACATTTCAGTGATTTCACAGCTTTCTAGCTGCATGATGGCTTCCAGGTTCTCCTGCTTGTTAACCATACTCCATGCACTGATGTAGAAGTAGATCAGCTGGGCTATTAACCATGTCAATTCTTTTAAAGGAACAAGCCCTAATTCTTTTAAGGTACCTCACAGGTATTTCCATCTTGGATCCTAATACATTAGCAAGACCCTGGTTGCTCAAAACTCCATTCCCCAACTTCTTGGCAAAGACTATCTTGTCCTACTTTGTCAGGCAAATCCCATTAGGTCCAGCAGACCAGCTTCTCAAAGGTAGAACAATGATCAGAGAAGCCAAAATCTTGAGTACAGCATCAGCCACACAACCACCTGTACAGTTCTTCTCTTCCTTTCTAAGGTGCTTCCTCTGACTAGGATGCTAAAGGAGAACATCACCTGTGCTCTAGATCCTTTTAACTTTGATTCGAAGGACATATAGTCTGTTTTGATTGTTCTAGGTTGCCTCATTGAAAAATCATTGGGCATTACATGGAATAATAAGAGTGAATTATAATCTGTAGCGTTCACCAGACTCAGCAGCATGCCAGTGATGTTGTGAAAGTGATTTACAGGTAGGCACTAAATTTCTCTAAAGGGGTTGTCTGAATGGCAAATGGGTGCCTCAGTGCATTTCAGTAAGGAATGTTCAATTACTAATAATTTACATGTTTTTCTGGTGGCACTGGTTCTGATGCGGTTGAGCAGGTATATCTGTTTTATGTGGTTAGCTTCCCCTGGACCCTCTCCATTACTCACGTGCTCTTCACTTTCCACCCCCAGAGCATCATCCCTGTTAGGTAAGGACACTATAGGGAAAAGAAGGGTGAAAGTTCTTCCTTCTTCCCCAATCAGAGACAAGGTCTAGTCTTCATCTCATGGGTTACTTGCTTCAGTCAGCTTGAGGTTTAATTCAGGTTTATCTTCCCCTTACATAGCTATAAGGCAGGACTCTCACTCAGCCTGGAACAGCCCATGACACCACATATCAATTTCCCACCCATGTTTCCAGATGATGTGCTGCCTGTTGAGATCCTATTGTACCAGAGTTACGTTTTTGAAGACTTCTCCTAGCTGGGCACACTAGCAGCTGCCTTGAGGTGCAGGACCTTCCAGGTCTGGATAACTATTTCATAATAATCATGTCTGCCTAGATTAACAAAAAATAATTTCCAAATATTTATATAATGAAGAATGGCCTGTATCTAAAGGTGACACCTATCAGTAATGTAGTCCAGTTGCACTATGTGCTAAACCAACTTTTGATAACTAGCATCTTCTGTGCTTGCAAGTAGAACATTTTGTTTCATTTTGGAACTAATTATATTCAGTAAATAGTTTATTTAAACTTAAACAAACAAACAAACAACTTTTATTTGAGAAAGCAACAAGGCTTTTCCAGTGTATTAAAAAAAGTGTATGAGAAACTAGGCTATATTAGTTTTAAGATCTTCAAGGATGCAATGATCAGAAACAATCACTTAAGCACAGTAAGTAAAGATAATAGTCCCTTTGTTTAATAAGTTAGTTATTTTAAAATATATGTAGGCATTGTTTATCCTAAAAGGCAATTAAAAATAGAAAATAAAAAAACTATAGAAAATGATGACTCATTCTTTCTTTAGAAAAATTACTAAATAGTAAAAAGAAAAAAGTAAAGTAATTTTAAATCAATTTTTTCAGCTTGCTGATTAAAATTGTTCTTTAAATCAGTGAATTTTAATAAAATTAATTTGTCCTACTTTGAAGTAATTATAAGATGAAAGATTCTTGTTAACAATGACAGTGAATAGTGCTAGTTAAAATGCTAGTTATTCTATGACCCTCTTCCCAACACATTTACCAAAAGGTCTTCTATATAAAAATTATGTAGGTTTATATGAAAGAAGGCTTTTAATTATGTTTTATTATTCCCTAAAGAGTTTTTTATTTATGTATTATATTAGAATCTGTTTTTTTAATATACATTGTTTGGTTTTTATCAACATTATATTCTTATTGTTGTCTTTCAACCTACATCTTAAACCAAACATCAGGCAACATATCACCTCAGAAATGCACTCAGCAAAAGTTAAAGACCTTAAGAAGAACTTTGGAGTTTTAACAATGAAAAGTAATCAAGTAATCAATTGCTCATTTAATTATATTTTTCCTAATTCAAGTAAAATTAATTAATGCAATGCTATAGCTTCCTCCTACAGTATGCAGGGTGTGCGTGTGAACTTAGAGCCAAGAGAACCACTTGATCAGTCTGAAACAGTTAGAGACTTCACCTGTCTCATGTGAGTGCAATTTTATGTAAAAAACTTCTTGTAACTTAAGGGAATTCAGAGAACAGAGGAGAGAATTGGTGGGTCCAGAACTAGAGTCAGTGTTTCCTGAGGAGACATAGAAACTAACAGGGAAAGTGATGCACAGAGAAGTCATTTAAGCCATCTCTGTGGACCGTAGCTTACATAATAATGACTGAATACTAGTGGTATGAAGAGATGTGACTAGTTTCACAAGTTATATAGAGGGCCTGTATGTTTCATATAGCTTAGGTAGGTAGCAGAGCTTGCTTGGAATTGCAGAGTACGTTAGGAACTGCAAATAAGTTTATGAATAAAAACTGAGTTAAAAATCATAAGACACTGAAGAATTGGGCTCTAGTGTAAGATCTTGCGATTGTCATGTTGGTAAGAGAATTCCAACAACATATTATGGATTACAGACCTTTTTTTTTGCCTACAGTTTCTTATTTGAAATAACAGTTAGACACATAAGTAGTGATTTTAATCATTTTCAGGTTTGCCATGAAAAGGGCATCAGGATGGAAATGCACTGGAAATACAGCAAGGCACACATCCTGCCACAAACACACCAAGTTTTAAATTGCATTCTTCCCATTGCATTTGATCTTAACATTAATTTCAATTAATAATTATTTTTATTAATAATTAATTTTTATAATCTTCATCTTTTGACATCTTCTGTTACAGAGAAGAAAAGGAAATATTATTTCTTTCTCAGTCACTAACATAGGAAAAGAAAGATCCAAATCCAGTTTATACTTCCAGAGGGAATTAGAGAATATTTAATGTGAGGTCTGTTCCCATTTGAGTTATTAAATTTATGAGAATCTAGTTTACAAAGACTTTTTCTCATTTTCAGATCAGAAGCCCAAATGAACTCTTAACCACTGTGAAAGAAGAGGTGAAAAATAAAGCAAAACAAAACACCACTACTGTTTCTGTTCTCTGTTCTGATTTCCCACACTTTGCACAATAGTTCAGCTGATAGTTCTAACAAGGCTGCCATTTCTTATGAAATGGCTGATAAAAGTGTAGGAAATTATTTTACGCTATTACAAAATAACAGTTTTTTGTATTTCTATGAGCAACAAAACTCAGTTCCAGATCTTACTCTTTGACATGTCTTTTAAGTTCTCACCAAAATCTTGTAAATGTATGTGGTATTAGTCGGAAAAAGAAATTAATTTCTCAGTCTAGACTGCTTTTCTAGAAAGACTATTATGGAATTGCCTACAGAAAATAAAAAATTGGATAGCTTCATCTAGCTGCATGGTCAAATACCCAAGTGGAACAAGACTTAACAAATTTCTGAGCTAACATTAATAATAAATACCCTAAACAATTAAAAAAAATAAACCTTGATTTAATTTTATTATATGAATTAATATAATCAAATAATTCTTGATTTAATACTAAATAACACATATTAAAAGCTGTTGTCTGAACTCTTTAATTTAAGGAATAAGAGAATATCACAGCTACAAAGCAACAGTATGCCTACATTCAATACCTTTAGGAAAGGGACTCTACCAAAATTTAGACAGTACAATTTATGAAAGGGCTACAAAACATGGAGAAGCTTATCAAGAATGCCCTGACATCAAAGGAGAAGAAATTCAGATCTATGATGTCTATTTAAAAACAGTACCATGCAGTCATAAGCACGTATTTTATATAAAATAGACATGAGAGGGTCAAGAAAGGCATAATAAAGTTGTGAAGGAAATCTATTAGTTCACTGAAGCAGAAGGCAGTAATTGAAATGGAAGAGGGTATTATACATCAAGTGAAACATTTTTCTTTGTATTTTTTTTACCATAATGTTACTTACATATCCACCTTGTACAAATATATTTCAGGTGTTAAATTCAATACAAGAAGAGATCGCTATGTCAAAACAGACTATGTTTGAACAAAATTATACATGAATGAGCAAGTATTCACTGAGAGCAAAGGCTATAATAGCAGAAGAAGTAAGAATAAAGTCATCAAACTGATAATAGAAGTATACAATTCATTTAATACCTAGTTTTAGAAATGTAATTTTAAATAAGGAACCCTTAAAATAATTAAGGTGTATCATGACAGGGTTGAGCCAATTTAAATAAATTAAATTCATACTGATTTAGTTAAGTGATTTAACTTTTGTGTGTCCAAAATCAATTCCATAGATTAGGAAAATATTATTGTTGTTCTAGTTTTAAAGTACACTAAGATGATAAAAGGAATGAAAATCAGACTGTTGTTTGTTGTCTGAAAAAAAGGTAGTTTATGGTTATTCCAGACTGAATAGTTTCAGAGAGACTTAAAGCCAGCTGAAGTTCACTAGAGTTCATCAGGGATCACCTAGTATAGTATTCACCAATGGAAAAATATTCTTACTAAAACATTTCAAGAACATTCTTGGGACTACTTCTACTGAAGACAATTAAACTACCACAGTGATGTATAATGTAAGACAAATGAGACCTAAAGGTTGCAAACTCTAAGACCAAGATGAAGGATCCATAATCACTACATTTATGGCTCCTATAGTGTAACCAAAATCTTCAAGACATGCATTGAGCAGAGCACTGTGTTCATCACTTTACACTATTGCTTGCAAATAACTTAAAATGTGTTGTTGTAAAGAATTATGAGATTTTTTGGTAGCAGAAGTTCAAACATTTGCCAGATTAAATATTCACCCAGAAAATAAAAGTGAACTGAATGCAAACTGTATGTCTGAATGGGGAGAGAACAAATTACAAGCATGGGAGAAGAGAACTTTCAGAAATTAAGATGTTTTTGCAATCATAGATGACATTTCTTGATTTTTGGTTCCATCTTCCCTGTGAATGTGCAAGCCCTCCATTCAGCTGGTCTTCAACAAAAGGACTCAGCTCATTCCTTTTTTTAAACTTTTACTTTTAGCAGTTGTAGAAATAATATGTGTGTGTCATTTTGGAATTAAGAGGAGTGTAATTGTATGAATTCATTGTAATTGAACATAAATTCCTGAAATCAAGCATATTATTAATATGCAGAACTTGCAGGAATGAATAAGAAATAATATGAAGAGAAATAAAAATAGTAGAGAAGAGCTGAAGAGAATGATTTATTTCAGGTCACTTTTAAAGCCACTTACCATCCACTCATTTACGCAGGCATTTTTACAAACACTAACCCCTTGTCCTGCATCTAAGCTATGGGAAAGGGTTCTACTGCAAAGGTTCCATAGATAAGAGTAAAATCACAAAGTAAAGATTGAATGGGAAAGCATAAAACCAAGAAAGATTCAGAGAAACTATTTATCTAGATGGTGTATATCTGAAAGGGACTCAATATAAACTTATATCAGTGGTAGATTCACACCCTTTAGGAAAAATATAGCAAGTATTTTGTCCTGATCAACATTGCTCTTATCATGTCATTCCCAGAGTTTAGATGATATAATACTTTCACATACATGATGGCACAGAAAAATAGCTAAATCGGAAATAAAATAATCTCTTGAGCTACCACAGTCATCTATATATTTATCTTACCCTACATATGTAAACAGTATGTAATATCTAGATAATTCCTATGTCCATTATCTTTACTTCTCTGACCTCAAAGGATAAAAGAGATCAGTTTATTTACTGGATATACCATTCGACTGTTTGACTAAATGTAAAAAAAAAAAAAACAAAAAAGAAAGCTTTGCTTGGTATTTTCTGACATGCACATAAAATATTTTGTAAAGTTCAAACCCCAAAGCATATTTGCCTTCCTATACATGCTATATTTTTTTTTCTACTCATTCTTGTCTAGTCCTTTTACAAGATTTCTGTTATTAAAATATGATGATGCTTCAAAGCTACAAAGCTTCTGAGTTCTTTCACTGATTGACAAAAAGATAACATAGTCCTGGGTCTGTCCCACTAACTCCCATGGAATAGTAATCTGTTCAGGCAGTAATTTCAATTATAACAATGTACTAGTCAGTGAAGAAGTTTAATTCCTTTGTAGAAGTCTAGTATAGACTCAGATACTGATGAAACTTTTTTCACTTTCAAAATAAACCAGACATACCATTCTTATATGAACCTTTTCCTGATCTCTGAAAAATGGATATTTCTCACACAAAGTGTGAAATCTTAGAAAGCATGACTCATGAACTGTAAACACTGATTCTCTTTTTATATATAGTAGTTGATGTTGAGTAACATCTTGAGAGAGCTGAGTCTGAAATGAGAGTGGATGCCCTATGCACCTGCCCCTGCTTATATACTTCTCCATTCTCATCTGTACCTTGGCTTTATGCCTTTGTAATTCATGAAACCTCCTTCTTGATTTTGAAGAAACAAATGAAAATTTTCTGTGCTTATTTTATTTTTAATATGTGGTTCGCAGTTATCATTCCCCTTCTTACTAATGCAAAGGACATGAGTCACTAGTGCACGGCCTGTGAAGATCTTGTGAATATCCAATGTTATTCCTTAATAACATTTTCATGGGAATTGTGTTTGTATCTAAATAAAAAATTAAAATCTAAATACAGATATTTAAACTTGCTTTTTAAATTAGAACCAAATGCAGAAGATAAACCTTAATGTGGTAAATTAGAAGACCAAGAGATATAAAGCCACACTTCACATTATGTATCTGATCTTACTGGCTTACCAGATTATACTAAACCTTCTATTTTATGGCTAATCTCTTGATACTTAGTTTCTTTAAGCATAAACTGTAAGTTTTGCTCTTAAGGAAAGCCTGAAAACAGTTTATTTCAAAATGTTTTAGAAAATGTTGGAAATATAATTTTTAATATGTCACTTTCCAAGGGAAACTGGAGTACATTTGCATCGTGCAATTGTGGAAATTGATCTAATATAAGTATAGTGTGCCTGTGATATTAACTTAATATAGGTAAAACGTGAGAGTAAGAGTGACATGCATCAATGATGTTTAAATTGTGAGCTTTGGGTGCTTTTGACCTTCAAGAGATCAAGTTCTCATTTGCATGAAAGCAGAGATAAGGAGAAAATTTCTGTGCATTTGTAACATGAAAGTGTCCCATGAGCCTCCCCCTGGATTTTTATACTAAAATATTTGAATCATCTTTAGTGTTGGTGGAAGGCATTGAGCATAGATATTAGCAGGGGGCTGTTTAGCAGGCTCCATCATTTCTGACATCGACCAGAAAAAATGTGAGCAGAGACTGTCTTTTCCTTGGTAGCATGGACTCCACAGTTTCTCTTTTCATGGAAGGGAAAGACATACAGGAAGTTACCTACACTTTTCCTGAGCCACAAAAGCAAATTGGCAAAGGAGCTAAGAAAAGGAAGGTACCTTAATAAGCAAAAATGTTGAATTATGCTCTTATTGGTGAGCTACATGGAATTGGTTGAATTTTTATCTGATTCAGCTGAGACATTTCAGATCAGAACTATAAGCTATACTATTTCACGTCTGTTAGCAAAAGTTTCCAACTAATGACAGTTGAAGGTTTAGTTATCATCAACCCACGCAAGTATCCCATCATGCAGCAGGCTCTTCCCATCATCTGACATGAAGAAGTACAAAAGCGAAAGAGGGAGGAGGTGAAAAATCCCTATGCATACACCTTCAGGGAAATCATGCATTTTTAAGGAACCCTTCAACAGTGCCTTACAGAACATGGAAAATAAGCAGACCAAAAGAAATATAACCCCCCCTTTTTTTACAGGTCTTGATTGTATGTTTTTCATGATGAAAAGCTGGCCAGCACTATGAACAAAATCAAAAACAGTGCTTTTATGGGTAAGAAGAAATTTTAAGACAAAGCATAAGGCCAAAAAGATGATTAAATTTGCCACTTGTTTCCAAGCTCCAGAAACTACACAAGTTTTTCCCCAGAAACAGACATAACCATGAAGATCCACTGTTCATACAGTGGACTACTAATAAATATTTGCATATTTTTGCAATCCTTGCTTTGGTAAGACTTCCACATTTCAGTTAAGTCCTGAGACTTAAATAAATAATAAATTCATATTACTGTCCTCTAAGTTAAAAATATAAGATAATATGAGCTGACAATGGAATATAATGCTAGAAAATCCAAAATGAGACACATATTTCCCCTTCAATAGCAAAATCTTTCAAACTATCATCAAACCTTTCTTTCTTTTTCTTTTTTTGTCATACAGTTGTTCGGGGTATTATTGTTCAACAACTTGTAATTTACACAACAAAACAAATGTTAGCAGCCATGTCAGTATCCCATATCTGATAACCAAATGTTTTCACATCAAGTGAGATTATACAGCTGTGTGATTTGAATAATTAAATACATTTATTTAAATAAACATAAAATAGATTTCGGGGCATGAAAAGGACAGCTGTAATGTCAGTGTATGAAAATAAAATGAGATCATTACCACCATATACTGGAGGAATAGAGGAGGATGAAAACTAACTGTTCAGCCATAATGATTTCATTAAGTTATATATGTGGAGAGATGAAAGGAAAAGATCACTAACAGATTGCTAGTAAAACAGAAAGAGCGTGAAAACAGTTGAATGTGGTAATACTTAGAGAAATGAAAGTAGAAATGCTTCAGAAAATAAACTAAATCTTTCTCTGTTTAAGGCAGGGCATAAGCAAAAGATAAAAATACACATTTTGTCAATTCACCTCAGAGTCATTGGTCTCTTTTGAGCATTGAGCCTAATGAGGCAAGTAGGAGAAAATTGTAATGGGTCTTTCATGTGCGTATTGTTGAGCTTGGATTATTGTGTAGAAATAAATTGTGTTTTCTACAGAAAAGTCTTTCAAATAATGGCAGGATTCTATTATAACTAAGGTTATGAAATTTTGTTTTACAATGAAGACTTCCTGAGATACTTTTATTTCAGCATTAGTTTAATTATCTTCAAAACAATTTAGAATTTTGTATCACACATCTTTACAATGGATTTGGAGATAACCAGTAATAAGACTCTCACATGTAAAGTGAAGGAGTCTATACATATCATAATTATAAATGCCAAACTGTAATTTCTGCGCACATTCGTGAACAAAAGTGTTAGATTATGTAAACTCACTAGTGATGTTCTTTATATATTTAATGGTGTGATTAAGATGTCTCTTAAAAAGCAAACTGGAAAGCACATTCCTCAGTGACAAGTCACCTAAATAAGAGCCAATAAGAAGTTCTAAGTGCAGGGATGTTTCTGAGCTGTTCCTGCTTTCTGGAGATAGTACTACTTTTCCCACTAGAGAATGAGTTTCCTCAAACAGGTGTCTAACAAAGCATTATTTGCTTGTAAATAAAAGAGGACAAGAATAAATCACTGGCTAAAGGCTGAATTTACAGGTCTGGCTTGCATCCTTGACATTGTTTATGGCTACCTTCTGTATCAATTTCTTTTTGAGAGCCATACAAAAAAAACCCAAAACAAACAAAGAAACAAGCAAAAAAAAAAAAAAAAACCAAACAAAGAAACCCACCACCACTCAAAACCTCCAAACCAAAATGCAGAGAATGAATTTTAAAACAGCTAAATAACCACTTAAGAACCAGTTACAGCTGTGCACATCCATGCCTCTCTTCATTAGAACTAACAGTGTACCTCTTTGTTACTTCTAGATCGAGCAAGGCCAAAGCTCAGATTCTAACACTATCACAAAATCATTCAGGCTTTTTGGCTTCTGTTATGCTTCCTGGAATGTTTTTACCCAACTCAGTGCCTAGTTAGAATCCAGGATGCAATATGGGTTGGCACAGTTTTTGACAGAAATTATGGGTAGGATTATTATTTTGGGAAGGGAGAGAATTGAACACAATATGAACTCATAGTATGTGATACTACTCTAGGACACAACCAAACACCTTTCATATTCTCAGGCCATAGTTCAAAACTCAGTCTGTACAAATAAAGAAGTTTCTTATATAAACCAAGTATTGCTAGTAAAAATTTCCTTTCTGTAGCCCCAGGCATTATTCTTTGCAGGACATATTAACTAAGATTAATAGTTACAGCATAATAATATCTCAGGGAACTTTTTAGGGCTTTTGTGCATATGTAACTGTAGCTGCATGAATATTCATGTTCAGGATGCCATAGTGTACAATGCTGTATGAACACTACTAACAATCCCAGTTCCCTTGATATTTCAGTAGCCTATTGTTTCATTTTCTTCGGCTGTACTTCTCAAACTATTGCTCAGTGCCAATCAAAATTCTTCGGGAACCTTCAGCATTAACCTTGACAGACCTTTCTTTGGAAGTAGAAAATTAGAAGGTTTATGTTTACCAGACTTACCTCATACCCACAAGACCCAAATTATTTGATTTTATTTTTTAAGCAATACAATGGTAACGCAGCTAGTCATGCCATTGGGTGTATGCAAATTCTCCAGACTACTTCTTTTGTACATCTTGTTTCTTCAAATCCCTTTTATTTCCATCTATATTTTCCCTGGCCACTTTGTCATTATGTCAATTACCGACAAAATTATATGTGTGACATAAATCTAGAAATATGTTCATTTCATTGGCTTTATTATTTTAATGTCAAAATGCAGGTATGAGATAAACAAAAACATGAAATCTGAATTTTCTTCACCCCATAACTGAAAGGGAAAATGTGGGAAGCACCTACTAAAATTACTTATCTTTTCAGATTACTTTTTCTCCTATGAATAAGGAATTTCATTCAATTACAAAGAAAACATCTTGTGACATATTTCTCATGTGACTTTATAGTACCTTGTAATTCCTTTAGACTTTTAGTTGATTAAAAGAGAAACAGACACAACAGACTTCCTGTTGAAGCTTTTCATTACATTAATTATGCTGCTTTGTCTGAGTGCTCAGAACTTCTGTTTTACATACATACTTTCTATTAAAAGTAACTGGCTTTAGATTGCTATTATTACTGAGATAAAATCTCCACTGATTAAGTGATAAAGGTGCAGGTACATTTATTGGTGCATGGGGAAACGCTGATAGTTCTATAATACAGTAGCTACTGAAATCTACCAGCCTCAGTGATAGGTGGATTGGGGTCTTCAAGAGCTGTGGTCTAAATTGATTTCAATATGGTGGTAAAACTACGATTTTAATTTACTTTTATCTAGTACAGAGTGTTCTTTCAGTCTGGGAGGGCTTTTGGGACTCAGGGTGTATAAAATTAAGAGAATTCTAATTTTCTTCACATAGCTAAGTTGTCAAAGGAACAAAACAACAGTGTTCTGGTACAACAGTGTTTTGGTATTGTCTACTTAACAAGGGCAACAAAAAAAATGAAGGTGAGAGCATATGCTTCAGCACATACTAGGAACTTGAGTAACAGCATACATAGAACAGGGAGCCTGTGTTTTGGCTAATTGTAAGTGTCACAGCTTGGGTACCATGTCTGAAATGTTATTATTAGATTGGAAAACCAGAGATTTATGGAACATGTTACAATTTTGTCTTTATTTTGTTACATGAGCATATATTTTACAGTGATGTCAAAAGTTTCTGTTAAGTTTTAGAATACGCTATATTATCAGAAATAAACATAAATTTTTATCCAAATTGGAAGATTTGGCCAGAAGTGGCTGAAACCTAAGCAAGCCTGTAATGGCCCATGAAGTATTTGAGCTCAGAACCCACTAATCAAATAACTTTTATACCTCACACAAACCATGAAATGTATTTGCATATATGATATAATTTTGGGCTTATCATGTTAATAACCTCTGTACTATCTGTCTTTCAGCAGAGGATATAGAAATCAGTGATGGTGTTTTCAAGTGGAAAGAATGGATTAAAATGAAGAGGTAAGGTAAATTTCTTGTCCTTTCCAGAATTTTGCAAAGCCAGTCATATTGAACAGATGCATGAAGAGAGTTGAGTTTTGTTGAGGTCCAGGCTTCTTTTTTGGAACCTGGAAGGGCTGGCAGTTTTCATTGCCAAGAGATGTTTGCTGATTGGCTGTTATATTTGGCTAAAATTTGTTGCTTGTTTTGCTCTATGCTTAGGGATTATGGTTTTTTGTTAATTGGTGGCCGGATGCCTAGTATCTTAAGTAGATGTTGAAGGACCATTTCTGTACTGAGGGAATGCTCATATTGGACTGAAGGGTAGAGGATTCACACATGTGAACTGCAGCTAAAAGAGATCATTAAATTAAAGACTCCCTTGGCCCTGATATAACATTTCAAGTCACTTCCATGCTGTTCCTATGTTATAATTCTTGGGTATATTAATTGTGAGGGAGGTGCTCCCTGTAGGCTATTGGAATTTAGGACCTTAGTCAGGTAAATATCTTACGGATTTTTAAGAGAATTTTCCCAAGTAGTTTCCTAACAAAGGCTCTCCCTCTCATATGCAAAAATACAGAAATGTTTTTATATTATATGTGCATGGTGAGATGAGATATCTGATCTCCCAGTATATCAGTGCAATTCTTCTCACATTACACATGGCAATATCCAATTTAATTTTACTAGCCAATAGATGTTTTTCATTGTCATCTGGAGATTAGGGCTTGTTCCTGAAAATATAAATTATCCTATGACCTTACACTTTGAGTCTAATCACACACCAAATCCAAGCCAAGCCTTTACTGAAAGGTTTGCTGATTATGAATTCACTTAATATTTTCATTAGTTTACTAGCACCTCAAACAATTAAGACAGAAATCAAACGTTAAACTCTAACTATCAGTGTTTCCAATTTCATTAAATACAGATTGAATAAACCCTGAAAGAGTTTATGTACTCAGTAAATGCTACATATAGTATGGAAAAATAGTGCGGGAGAGGGGAACAGTTGGAAATAAAACACAATAATATTGCAAGGGTGTAAAAGTTGTCATCTCAATCAGATTAGGTCAGTATTCTTTTACTGATGCTCACCAGCCTCTGACACATCATAGAGGTTTTCTGGTTTAACCTTTGGTATGCAGAGGTCGGTTCAAGTCATGGAGCTTTAAATTGTTTTCCCAGTTTTTTGTTATTGTTTCTTGCCCTTAATGCTGTCTTTAACTCTGGATATTTCTAGTATCCACAGCAATTCTGAAGCTTGCTAAAAATCTTGATTAACTCTTTGGAATACTAGACAATTTATATAGCAATTTACAGACACATCAAAATGGTACTCTAATTTAAAATCTCTGAAGAATGAGTATGGAAAGGTAGAGTTGGATCACAAGCTCTGTATCCTGTATCTTTCATCTCTGTCTTTTGTTGATGAGTATCTTCTACAATTGTGGCTACAGAAAAATGCCCACAGAAATGAAAAACAATTTCTAGTGAAATACAAAAGGAATGCCTAGGCCCACATATATATATGGGTTACTGAGTTAGGCATAACATCAGACTTTGGTTTTTTTTTCATCACCCTATCCCAGCATCCCCAAAAAAACAATTTATCAAGGAAAATATAGAGTGTGTTATTCTGGATTCACATATATCAACACTGCTGTGTTGTAATTAAGAAAACTTACATATATTTTAAAAACACCTGAGTAACAGAGTAGATATGCCTCTGTACAAGAAAGCTGAAAACCATAGATGGAAAAGTTTTCAACACTGAATTATTTCCTAAAAATGATACATTGATTATAGATTATTGTTTGGACAGTTATATGAAGTACTTATTTATTTTTACTAGAAATGCTCCTTAGAAATGTGTAATTTGTTATAAAATTAGCAAAGTGAAAGATCTGAATAGCACACACACACATGCATATATAGCTATATATAGACATACATATGTGATATAAATATATATGAATTGTGTTTTTTCTGTCTCTGAATTTCAGACATTTTGTCTTCTGCAGACTGCAAGGCGTTTTTTTAGTGTTCATTTTTTGCTCTGTGTCTTCAAAATATATCCAAGGATTTTTTTACTAAGAGCTTTAACAACTAAAGTCTGGAAAAAAATATTTGTATAAAAGTGTGTTTATATTTTAATTACACTGTTTTTCACTGCTTTTGTGTGTATATTTTGGTGATGTAAAAATATAATGACCTTACAGACTAAGTGACTTTTCCGAGCAGTGAAACTAGTGATTCCATGGGATGACTAAGTTGAAGATTCTATCATCTCCTTGAAATTTGTTTCCAGGATGTTAACTGCAAAGCAAGTTATATATAGAAGTAAATGCATGCTTAATTTGTGCAGAAATCATGGTGTGATGAATACAATTAAGAGCCTCGGAGGGAATAATTATATTACTGCATAAAGCTGGTGGATCTCAAATTGCTTGGTGCCTGGACTTTAAATTGGCCTGCGTTCCTTTTGTGAAAGTCATTCATAGCAGTGACAAAACTGCAGTCAGAAAGGGGGTAGTTTCAAAGTCATATAAGTATATTTACTCATCTGCTGCAAATGTCAGAGCCTAGAAAATGGAAACAGCATTTAGAAGTAAAGGAAGAAAAAGTTAATTCCATTAAAAATATATGCAATTATGAAACTAAAGTATAATAAACACTGTATATCAAAGCATTGTTTCATGCAACAATAAATCTTATAGAAATTATTAAATCTTAATGAATGCATTTTCTTTCATACATACACAAGTAGCATGATGTAGTTCTTACTTGGCCTTTCCAGTCTATCACAGGTACTTCCAAGAGTCTTTAATGAAGATCTGTATAGTGGATTAAAAGCCATAAACATACCATAAGTCTAAAATCTGACTAGTAGACAATTGTTCCATATCAGAGGGTCAAATTCCTCACCTAAGGCATGTTCTAACCAAGGCCAAGAATTATGTGACTGGATTTTATCATCTTAACATCCAAGCACAATTCAAAGGGCTGACATAGGGTCATATGACCTAGAGTATTATTCATAATAAAGATAATTTTGTAGCATTCTACAGCTAGTTTTTCAGGTTTTCTCTCTTTTTTTCTTCCTCTATTATTGAGTATCTAGCAGAAGTCTTACAAGAGGTTCGCTTGACATCATGACCTAAGACAGAAATTCCTGAGCACAGGATACATCAGCTGTTGCAGCCCATTTAAGGTTTGAGGCTTTTAAATTTATTGAACTTCTTCCAGCATTTGGGAAACATTTTCTCATTCTTTTACTTCATTTTATGCTTGTCAAATATACTACAGGAAACATAAAATTTTGTATGTTGCACTAGAAAAAAAAAAACCAGCAAATAAATAGTGACTGATTGTAAGGTCAACAGCTGTAAAATACATCCCAAGGGAAAAAAAAATACTGAGATGTAAAATGTGATTATGATGTGAAAATAAAGGCTGTGGGCATTTTTCTTGAACTGTGGTAAATTTTCTTTTCCCTGGGTAGTATTTTGTAGAACTCCTACTTGGAAACTAGATATTTTTTACTCTTGATGCATTTCTATTTGTTTGAGAAAAGATAATATTACATCTGCTTCATCAGACGTGAAAAGATGTATACATAGTTTTAAGAACTACTGTTTTATAGATAATGATGTAGGACACAGGTACTATTAGTTTAGAGATAAAACTAGAGCCATGAAAGATATGGATCAAGGTTTTGTATATCTGAAGACGTCATGGTAATGCCTGATTACATCATAATAACAATGAGAATAGAGTATGACTCTTAGCTGTAACAGGGTATGATGATGGTGTCCATTGCTATTTTTCTGAGCGCTTCTCACATAAAATCAATAGTGAATGAGAAGCTGGTTAAGGACTTCTTTTTTTATCAGATCAAATCCGTGGTTTGTTTGGATTTCATGTTTTCATGAAAGTTTTCTTCAAAGCTTATGTTGTGGTAATGGAAAGCCTGTCTCAATTTTCCTGAATTGTTCTGAGTTCTGAATTGTTCTGAACTGTTAACACAGTTGAAAATTTCAAGTACACTGGCACAGCACTGAAAAAAATCCTCATTCATTAGTTACATAATAAGCGGCTTTTTCTCTGTGACTGTATTTTACTATTTGAGAAAGAGGAACTGTAATAATTGAACATAATATGCTTATATTTCATCATCATTAACAATGTAGATGCTTTAGATAATATTTATCATCCTGCATGAGTGTCGGTAGTCAATACTGCACACAATGTTATCTTTTGTGGAATAAGGAAATAAATCAATATTTGCTTGTCATAGTAGAACTAGAAATTTCCAAAAAGGTTTTTAATACGAATTTAGCAAGCTTCATTCTTATTTTATTCTCATGAAGAGTCCTATTAAAAAAATCTACGTTTCCAAAAATTATTTTCATATAGTTTAATAATAAAAAAAAAAGAGGGTCATGAATTGATAAAATGGTATATATAATTATCTCCAAACTGAAGTCTAGTATTTGAGCCACAGCCAAGCTGATCTGTATACTAATACTCAACCCTCACCTTTCTAGACTTTGGGGGAATTTAGCTTAGCTATTATTCTGGGACACGTCTTTCAATTTTCATATATGAGCAGGTTTTAGAAGTGAGATGTCAGTGCATAAGAGTTCTCCACCAGTATTTGCACAAACTATGACCGTTCCTACTGTTTCCTTTCCACTTAACATGAAAAATATTACTAAAAACAAAATCAAATTTTAATTTCTATTTGGTATCAACCTACTTTATTCACATCTCTTTAATCTGCTTGTTCTTTGTGTTGATAAAGATGGCCAATGCAATATAGCATCCACCTTTATGTCTGTAATCTCGTTCCCTCCCCATATCTTCACTGAGGGAAAAAATCTTCAAGCTACAGCCCTTAGAGAAAGATGAAACAAAATTAGCATGAGCAGCATCCAATTAATCACTGTTTTATTCAACACCTTTACATGGATAAAACTTACATCCAGTGGGACAGCTAGGAAACAATGATCTCCAGATGAGCTGTAGAAGCTGCACAACATTGTAAGAATAATCATGCTTACAACTAAGACTTCCTTTAAAGACAAATAGAATCAAAATGATACCCAAATTAGCTGCCATATTGATTACAAGACTCCTATCAACAACCCTTGATAATTCAAAATAAGCACAAGGGATGTTTTAAAATATGTTCTAGAGGGTATATTTTTATTTTCCTTCTCTTTTTAACAGAATCATCTACAAATAAATACCATCTAATAATTCATTTTTTTTTAAGTGGCAAGTATCTGCTGGTGGCATGTATTTTAATAAGCATTCTCTGTATCTCAGTATAGGAGATTTCTTGCCTTCATTTCTGAAAAGTACTCACAGCGCCCAGATGTTAAACCATAGAAATTTCTTTCCCAAGAGTAGCATCTGGTTCATTGGCAGTCTCTACTCACTGTTTTGTTGACTTCACTGCAGTTCTCTTTAGGCTGTGAAATGATTAGGATACTGATCTTATTCACTAGAATCCCATTGCTTTTAGCTAACTCATGGTTTCTGTTCTGTAACGTTTCAAAAAAAATCTAAATAACAAGAGAATTTCTCCTGAAGATCTCTGCATGAGCTGAAAGCAATGGGGAAAAAATCCAAATTGTTTCTCTGAGGCTAAGAGAAAATGAGTACTTTTCAGAACAACCTGGGAAAGGGATGGAAAAGAAAAAAAAATAAACCTAGTAGATATTTTATTACCATAATGTGATTAAAATTTCCAGTAAATTACATATCTTTTTGAATAAATTGTTGATAAATTGCTTTATTTTCTTCTCAAACAGGATTCATTTTATTTGTACAATGAAAGCTGGAATCTTCCTTATATCCTACTTCTAGAAATACCTTATAAAATACATGCATATCTTCATGTTGGATGAAGCTCCACCATCAGGTTCCATATAAACGTAATAGAAAGCAGTTTTAGAACTTTATGCAAAAAGTTTTGAGAAGAGAAATAAGAGTGGACAAAAATTTATTAGCTACATTGAAGTAAATTGCCAGCCACATAGGGGATCCCCATAAAATTAGAGGCTTGATTCAGACTTCCTTTTGTATATACTGCCTTTCTTTTATGCTTATATGGCTTTTTGAGGCTAAACTTCAATATACCATCTTTTAAATGACTGGTTGATTGTTTTACAAGGATTTTATGAAAATCATGCTTTGTTATTCACTCAATTTTTGCAAAGATACTGTGCAATATAATTTCAAAAATATTGTTGGAATAGTTATAGAACAATGCTGTTGTAGGTTTTATTTGTGAGGTGAGAGGAGTTTTGTTCCTAAAAGTCATATATAGAATATTTTTTACCTTTAAGAACTTTTCCCCTAGGTCTTATTTAGCCTGTGAATATTTAATTCAGTTATTTTGATATTAGATATGAAATTCTGGCATGTGGAAACCCTTCTTTGCTTTCTTATTTATAAGTATGTATAGAAACTGTAGGTTTAGAACTCAATACTGTCTTCTTTTAGATTCTCATAAACTTAATCTTAGCTATTATTATGAACAATGAAAAAAAATGTATTCTAAAGCTGGAAAAATTGAAAATTCTGTGATTTTCAGACTGCATTTTGGATCTAAATTATGTTCTATTATATAATAATAGAAAAGATGGAGCTAATATATGTAAGCAGATGGTAAAATGTGTCTCCTGACCAAACAAGAGCTGTGGGTATCAACCTGATGAGTTTGCCTATCTGTAATTGTTAATCTCAATTGTCATTGCTCACATCGATTGCTTTTGATGTTACTATATGTTGTTTAATGTCTAGGAGTTTTTCAGCTTTCTTTGAAAAAATTGTTAACATGATACTGTTGAGATCCTGAAATATTCAATTTATATTTTTGTGTTGCATTTATATATGGCACCCCCCTACTTAAGAAATTAATGTTGTTACTTTACTTTAAATTAAACATACATCCTTCTGTAAGTTACAAGACCATTATTTGATATATATCTAATTTGTCTTCTAATTTATGAAAGTGTAATGATATTGCATTATTGTTATAAAGTTAATCAAGACTTTAATGGGACAGCTATGTTACTACTAAGTGGATTGTTTTTCTCTTTTACTATAATACATATCTTCAATAAGCTGATTATGCACTGTAGAGTGAATTCACTAATTAGAAAGTTATTACTATATCTATATTGGGTAGGAATTCTAGCTTTGTATGTTGCATTTTAAGACATTTTCAAATAGAAGATAGAAATTAAATCTTTTTAAAATACACATCAGTAGTTACAGCAGGGTGCTTTATCTACGGGAGCTTTGTCTGTTTTACTTCCCAGATTTTTTTCACCTGCTGAGGCATATTTCCATGTATGGAAACACAAGACAACTTCATGTAATACCTGTGTGATACGACAACTTGTTTTACTTGTTTTTGAGAAAAGGTCATGCAAAGGTGTCATGGTTTAAGCCCAGCCAGTAACTCAAAATCACACAGTCACTCCTTCACTTCCCCACTGCTCCTGGTGGGATGGGGAGGACAATCGAAAGAATGTAAATCCCAGGGGTTGAGATAAGAACAGAAAAATTGTTGGTTTTCTTAACAAGAAGTCAATTTGTTACATATTTTTAACCTTTTTCTGCTTTGAATTTCTCATGAGGATTGAAATATGTTTCCTCTCAGAGCAAAAGCAGAAAAGGCAATATGATTTAAAAAAAAAAGTCTTACTGTTGACCATATTAGAAGTGATGATGCTTTCCATGAATCTGTGTGATATTCTCTTATAAACTGCAGCTTCTAATCTCAAAACTGCTCATATAACTCTTTCTTCCTTGGTTTATCTCACCACACACACATCAAAGATCTAAGAATTTATAATAAAACTTGGCACAAAATGACAAATACATTAAAAATAATACCTAGCAAAATACAGTAACATGAGAACTAGGCACCAGAGGTTTAAGTCTCTAAATCTGTCCAGGCTGTCCAATCACTAAAATAATTATGTGAGACCGACCTTGTTAACTGTTTATGATTTAGCACTGGCAATAGCTAAAAAATTAAGTGCTTCACCCAGAACTGCATCTCTGTGAACTCAAGTCTGCCAATTTTAGATCCAGCCTGAAGATATCTGATCTGAGATCCAGTCTCTACACTATTTCTAGTTTTTATTGAATTACCATTTAATGCAAGATGTATAAAAGCATTATGGGAAAACAAGCAAACAAACAAGACTATTAAAGCATGCCTCCTTTATAGCTTCATGACTGAAAATTAGCGTACTGATTCTTTGTCTTATTCTCTAACTGCAAAATCACAAAACCACCACAGATATCTGACAAAAATATAGCGTAAAACTAAAAACCTGACACAGTTAGACTTACAGTGTGACCCTAGAGAAAAATGAGTATCAGCAAGCTGTTGGTAAAATGCTAATTTAAAGAAGCTTGGACCTGTGAGCAGAGCATTATCTGCTGTTACTTGATTTATCTTAAGGATAGTAGGGCTTAACTAGTGAAGAATGTAGAAATACAATCACATCAGCAATATCTCATCTCTTTATCAAAATAATTAAAGAAATTGACAGCATCCATTCATTAAAAGCTTTTGAACAACTATTTTAACCCATCTTGAAGTAGACCTTTTGGTCTTTTCCAGGGTCCATTTAGGAATAACATTCAGGTATCCTGTGCCATTTGTGGTACCTGAGATATCTGTATGAAGTAGGCAAATAAAAGAGAATCTGCATGAAATCTGAGTCCCTTAAAGCTTCTAGTTTTTTGTCAAATGGGATATATTAGGATCGCTTGTCATGTGGAATAGGTGTGGTATATACAAATTGTTTTCTTTCAATAAGCACGAGCTCACTGAGAGTTCATATGAGTGATGACGACTCAATTACTCATTAGAATCATAGAATCATAGAATAGTTAGGGTTGGAAAGGACCTTAAGATCATCTAGTTCCAAGCCCCCTGCCATGAGCAGGGACACCACACACTAAACTATGTTGCCCAAGGCTCTGTCCAGCCTGGCCTTGAACACCACCAGGGATGGAGCATTCACAACTTCCTTGGGCAACCTATTCCAGTGCCTCACCACCCTCACTGTAAAGAACTTCTTCCTTACATCTAACCTAAAGTTCCCCTGTTTAAGTTTAAAGCCATTACCCCTTGTCCTACCACTAGAGTCCCTAATGAAGAGTCCCTCCCCAGCATCCTTGTAGGCCCCCTTCAGGTATTAAATTACTATTAATAAGTTAGTGAGTTAACTAAGAGGGCAGCTTCTAAATCTACTTAGCACAAAATTCCACTAAGAATACAATAAAGTTTCAAGAGCTTTTTTAGTAAAATATCCTGTACGTGTACAGTAAGTACCTACACTATGTTTATTACACAGGTCATATTATTCATTGAATATTTTATATAGGCACAAGCACTAGGAATCACATTGCTGCAGGTTATCTGTGTGCTTATGATTTATTGAGATCTTTTCTAATGCTTAAGCAGTTTTTTAGGTTCTTACAAATGCCATAATAAAAGTAGGAAAATGTATCAGTTCTAGTTCTGTGCTAGATGTCATTATGATGTTACCTAACAACTGCCGTTAACATGCACTCTGAATTAGAAAGTAAACTTTAGGGTGAAATCCTTCTTTTTTTTTTTTTTTTTTTCCCCTATCCTTAGCTCACATATAACTGGGGTCTTCAAAATCACCCACCATACTTGCATCTTAAAAAACAAGAAAACAAATGAAGAAGGCCCCCGAGCTTTGGGCACATCCTTTGATTTTTTTGGGGTGCTATTTTTGGAGGGTAGAGGTTGGTTTGTTTGTCTCTTTGGGGAATAATCTAGATCTAAGTCATACTGTTCTAAGGACTTGCTGTTGTGTTTTGACAAACAGCAGCAACCCTGCACTGCTGTTTGCTGGAAGATGTTATTATAACGGACATTACTCCAGTGAATTTGGCAAGCATAGCAAGTTGAGAGAGATGCTGCTGTATCTTTTGGCACTAGCATGCATCTTGTATTTACAGTCCCCTCATATTCCTTTTTTGTCTTTTTTTTCCTTTTCCTTTTCTTTCTTTTTTCCTCCTGTAACCATTATAATCATAAATCAAGATGGTTTGGATACATGTTCCCAATCTAGATATCTCTTGTCCCTCATAGATGAATAGTATGCTTGAACTTGTTGCTTGAGGCCAGGGAAGGGCTGCTCAAAACAGCTCTATATTCCTACATTCCTATTAGAGAGTCAGAAGGGAACAGAGCCTGTTCTGCTCCTGTGACTGCTTTCAGGAACCTCCTGTTTATCCCAGGGTCTCAAACTGGCATCTCTTTGGATAGATGAATGAAATATTAGAGAAAAAAACCCATACTCTTCTGATTATGTTTTAGCCAGATTTCGTATCTCACACTTTTTACTACAATAAAATATGTTCATTCAAATTTTATTAACCTTTTTTTGTCACTTTTGTCTCTTTGTTTTTCACTTCCCTCAAACACTCTCCATCAAAATCAAGCAGACATGAATACCTGAACTTAAAAAAAGGGAAAAAAAAAACCCGGCCATAGCATCCTTCACTCATTTCATGCTTATTTTTCCCTTGTAATTATAACTATGATGAATATAAACTCTGTATCTGTAAACTTCTGAAAAATAAAATCTTTGGGTGTATAGTTTTAGTAAATTAATAATATGGGCCTGGGATTTTCTTATTTCCAAATTAGACATCATTAAATATCATCATTATTCAGGCCTAACATATGTTTGCAGTCTGAGCACCTGCAAAAACGTGTCATGCAGAAGCTCCTTGGAGAAAAAAAAAAAAACAAAGCTCTTTCTGATGAGGAAGATTTTCAGTGACATATGCGAGGGTACTAAACGCTCTTACTTTAATTCTCTCCTACAAATTCCTACCTAACAGATAAGGGTTACAAGTGTTTATCAAAACATTGAAGATGTAAACAGGCCAAAGGCATATTCTAAAAAGCAAATCATAATACAAACAGCATGTAATATAAGAACCTAGTGCTTGCACACATTTCAGTCCCAGTGGGACTGAGTACATCCTCAGCAAGTTTTGTGACAACACTAAGCTGTGTGATGCAGTCAACATGCTGGAGGGAAGGGATGCCATCCAGAGGGACCTTGACAAGCTTAAGAGGTGGGCTCATGCAAACCTCATGAAGTTCAATAAAACCAAGGGCAAGGTCCTGCACCTGAGTTAGGGCAATTCCAAGCACAAATACAGGCTGGGTGGAGAGACTGAGAGCAGCCCTGAGGAGAAATACTTGGGGATGTTAGCTGACAAAAAGCTTAACATGACCTGGCACGGTGTGCTTGCAGCCCAGGAAGCGAGCCATGTCCTGGGCTTCATCAGAAGAGTGACCAGCAGGTTGAGATGATTCTCCCACTCTACTCTGCTCTAGTGTCCTGGGTTCAGCTACAGCAGTC
>NW_009922509.1:0-338 GCF_000696875.1 Nestor notabilis
CATCATGGACTGGATGAATTCAGCAGCCTTAAAGGGACTGGTCCATGGACTAGGGAACGATATCTCTCTTTGGGTGTGGGTGCAGGTGTACATATACGAATATATATAACAAAAGCGATGGTATATTGAAAAATGATGTGGGATCTGAGCATGACGTGAATGGCATGGAATAAGGGGTGGATACTGTCCTGGGTTCAGCTATAGCAGTCATTTTTTCTCCTTCTTAGTAGCTGGTGCAGGGCTGTGTTTCTTGACTTTCAGTCTGGGAACAATGCTGATAACACCAATGTTTTTAGTTGTTGCTCAGTAATGTTTACTCTGACCAAGGACTTTCTCAG
>NW_009922509.1:641-18538 GCF_000696875.1 Nestor notabilis
CATCCCTCCGGGAGCGGGGGGAGGAAGGAAGAGGGTGGGGAGTGAGCGAGCAGCTGCGTGGTTCCAAGTTGCTGGCTGGGCTTAAACCACGACGTTCACTGTCTCTGGTGTTTTCAAGTCAGTTGTTGCTTGGCTTGAGCTTAGCTTTTGGCAGCTGGACAAGAGGTTGTGTTGGGATGCTGGACGCCTGACTGATGGTACTTGTGCATTTTGACACTGAACTTCCAAAGTTCCATTCGAGTGACCAGTGTACTGTTCAGTTGCTTACATCCGGGCAGGCTGGTATGACCACCCGTGGTGGGCAAAACCCAGCCCCGCGTCCTGGAGAAGGGCTGCGGAGTTGCCAGACGGCCGCTGGATGTCGGCATCTCCCTGCACCCACTGCACAAAGGCTCCTCCGCTGCAGGGGTGTCGCCGCAGGCAATGCTTTTGGTCTGTTTCATTCCTCCTTAATAAACTTGGGCTGTTCTTTTCCTTGGCAGAAAAAGCCATAAGCTGTGAGGTTGTGTATGCCCTGTTTTCAGCTGGAAACTCATGTAAGCCTATAAGGACTTCTGTTTTGTAAAGAAGATGCCCATTACCTGCATGTCTGCGTACTGATGTCTGCGTACTGATGTAGTTATTTAAAGCAAAATGTGCTTTGAAGGACAGTTGTCTACTACCCCTGTTTTGATTTGAGCTTGACTGGAACGTGTTTGGTACCTACTTCCTGTCCATTTTGCCTGCTGGATAGCAAAATGTTGTTGTGAAGATTGCAAATGATGCTAATGCAAGTATACATGAGAGCAATGCTTCAAAGTACTGGACTTGTGCTGGGATGGAAGGAAGCTGGCTCCTGCTACAAAGTACTTAGGTTCTGAGAGAGACTGAAAACAGAAAAATGTGCTCAGGATACTGCTTTTGTACACACTATTGATTTCTCCAGAATTGTTTTAATATATAACTTGTAACTTCCAAGTGTCAGAGCAAAAGTAAGACTTGGTGGAAGGGGCCGGAATGAGGGGGAGGGTAGGTGGATGTAGGTTTGCCGAAAGTTGCGATGTCCTGGGCCCTGCAGGGGGCAGAGCTGCTCTTCATCTCACAGGGAGATTCAGAGGAGTGATGTTGGAAGCTGAGATCTGATGACATTGGTGATGGAACGTGAGAGTGCCAAATGGAGGAAAATCTGGAGTGAGGGGCTGAGCTGCGGCCATAGGTTGCGTTTGAGTAGGACAAACAGGGCAGATGGGTGTCAGGCACTGAACTGAGCTCAGATTTGAGCACCATGTTGCACATGACAGTACCTCTGAAGGTGTGTGGGAAAACGTGATGTTAAATCCACATTTTGACCAGACCCAGAACAAACCCTCCTTTTGAGCACAAGGATGTGCTCCATCCTTGACCTTGAGAGGAGCCACAGAAGTGGGAGGAGGATCCAGTGCTTCTCCATTGACTTGGAGAAGACATAGCATGGAGGAGCACTGATGGCATTATTAAATGCTGCATTACTAAGCAGACTTTAAATAGGAGGTAAGAATTGCATTGCAGTTTTTTACTGACTGTCCCTGTGTCTTAAGAGTGGTGGTCCCTGTGTAATCCCATAGGAATAGCTTCGCCTGAGCCTTAAATCATGGATCACACATAGTTTAGTGGTGGACTTGGCAGTAGAGGGTTAATAGGTGGGCTCGATGATTTTAAAGGTCTTTTTCAGCCTAAAAGATTCTATCATTCTGTCATGGCCTGGGTGCTCTTGTATGGTAGGTTTACTTACAGGCACGGGCCTTCCATCCATCAGGCTCTTTGTGCAACTCAAAAAGTAGCAGTTATTACATCTGTCAGAAGCTCAGCTTTTTATCCGTGAAGCTCCAAATAATAACAGTTGTTGAGTTCTTTTGGTGTATGAAGGTTTGACAGCAAATAAAAATGTAATATCACAATTACTATGGTAAGAATGATGCTACATTGTGATTGAGACTGTGTGCACAGGGAGTAATACAAGGGACCTTTTATTTCTAACTCTTCTTTGCTGACTTTATATAGACTTTCTCAGTAGATTTAGCTGTGTAGGAAGACCTTGAAATCTAGAAATCTATGACATGGCAAAAGGCAGTAAATGCATTTTCATTTGAGATGGTAAGAGAAAACTCCTGGCCTTTTTTATAGCCGCAGGTATTTCCCATCTGACATTTCCTTCCTTGCCTCAAAACATCAGTGCATAACTCCAGAATGATTACCACTGTGGTGGTTATCTTTAAATAAATAATTCCAGTGAACAGTTTGTACAGTTACCATACAGTTTTAAATTAGAGTAAAATTGTGTCGCACTCATGCAGATTTGGAACACCTTTGATTCCTCTCCACTGTCTTTTAAAGATCACTCCCTCTGAGTCAATTTCTGCAAAAAGAGAGTCCTCAGAAGAGTGAGGTAGAGAATGCAATAGTGACTTTCTCATAATGTCTGTGCAAACTCCTCTTTGAGTTCACCTGTGGCTTCAACCCACTCAACTCATGGTCTACCTGTATTTTATTATCTGTCATAGTCTTTCACAGGTGCAACTAAGGAAGGGAATTGAGAAAGGTCCCTCCCTTTAACCTGTTTAGTTTTTGAATGATTGGTGAGACTTCTTAACTTTGCCTCCTGTGTAGAAAAATGCAATTTCACACTTTTGTTAAAGCTAACAAAGCTATAAAGCTATACACAATTTTGTTAATAATTTTGTTAAATATAGCTTGAAATGCACCTAAGCAGTGGGAGGGATACCTAGTAAGTGAAGCTTCATACCAGTATTTTCTAGCTAGTAAGCAGTGGAAATGGATGAAAGGAGAAAGCACTTGATTTTTTTAAGGGCTGTTAGTGAATTTCTTAAAATCGTTATGGAGATTCCCAAAACTTCATAGATATTTGTGTGCTTGGATTGCTTTTAAAAGTTTAGCTCTCTGCACTTGTAGTTAGGTCTTGCTTCTCATGTTGTCTTTGAAGTCCAGCTGAATTCTTATGATGTCAAGAGATGTTTTTCATTTTAGAGCGAAAAAGTCCTGTTTTGAACTTGGTTCTCACGAGTAGGGCTTGTTACAAATGCAGAGAGTTAATATTTGTCCTTCTGAGATCACTTTGCTGGAAATGAAACAAACAACAGAACCCCCAGCCAACCCTGCTGTGCCTGTGGGAAAGGAGGGCTAACTGTGCCTTCTCGATTACTAAGCTGCAATTGAATGGTTTGTTACTAGATATGGGATGTAAATCTGAGCATGTTGGGATGCAGGACAGCTAAGAGAGACAGATGAGCAGAATCAAAATGGATTCAGATGTCTGCAGAATCAGAGTCTGTTTCCACAAGCACTGAGGAAATCTAGCATGTTCTGAGCATTCTTGTAGTATTTTTAATAATGCAATCAGTATGGCTTCAGTTGCTCAGATTGCTTAGTTATCTGAAGCTTTTTTGCATGGGTATTTTCACTCTATTATTTCAGCACCATATTTCTGCTCATCTAAGTGTCTAAGGGAGTTGAAGTACAAAATCTAGCTGGAAGGGAAATATTTGTTTTGTGACTTAAGTATGGGGCCCTTAGAAAGAAGACATGACTTGGTTTTTCTTTTTGTATTAGCTTCGAAGCAGTGGTTAATGTTTTGTTAAAATGGTCTCAAAATTTAAAGCAAATATGCAAGCTGTGCTCCAATACAAAGGTTTGTCTTTAGGCTGTTACTAGTGATGTGGTGTGTATGTAGAGCTTGCATACCATCCTGTAACAACTTTGTCCCTCTTGTACTCCAGTCAGACGTGTTTCTTCGTATTCCATGTTTTAGTCTGCACTGCCAGTGTCCCTTGATTTATAAACACCAGACTTCTGAGGGCAATTTTTGAGGGTAGTGCACCTGGAGAGCTCCTTTTTTAAAGATATGGAGATGTATTTTCAGATGGAATGAGCTGTCCCGACTGTTTCTGTGAGCAGAGCATGGATCTGGGATTCTGACCCAGGCCCCTTTTTTATTTTCTCTACAAAAATCTGATAGTGTTTTTGTTCCTGGCTCTTATCTTCTTTCCTCCACATTCTCTTTAGAAAGATAGGTAGTACTAATAAACACTGCTGTATTGTACCCCTTGTCTCTTTTAATAAAAATATGGCTTCTGAAATCCTTTTCTTGTCATATTAGGAGGCTGAACTGAAGTTTTTTGTTAAAATGTTAATTTTATTTCACTGAGGAATTAATTTGAAAATGCTAACTGGACTTGCAATTACAAATTTATTTAGATTGCCTTAAAAAAGAAAACAAAAAAGCTTAGTGTTTAAAGGGAACATTCTTAAGATAAAATTCCACAACATTAGAAATAAAGCAGCTCTGTATTTTGAGACTGAACTCTATCATACTAGGAAGCAATCAGACTTTTTGTTGGTTGTTTTTTTGCTAACTGTCATGATTTAAGGACAGAATGGCTTCCTGTGACACTGACTTGACTTGCAATAAGCACCTGCTCAGATTTATTGAATGATTTGATTGAATACATTTGTTCAATATCTTCCTGTTTTGAAAGGAACAGGGCTAGCCATATAAATACATATATACGTATCTATACACACACACATCTGTGTATGTATAGATACGTATATATAAAGTATCTCATTTATTTCTTCTGCAGGCATCTATGACTGGCATAACAGCACACTTACTACAAGCTTTTTATTTTTTTCCCCTCTCCTTTTTACCCAAGAAGCAGCAGTGTGTCCTAGGGTAGGAGGAATGGTTTTCCAGGTGCAGTTCATCTCTGTCCCTTGAAAGGTGCTGGTGATGTGAGCCGTGGCATGGCCAGCTGCCCGCAGTGAGTTCCCATCACCAGCTCTGGGCACAGTGAGGGGGCTCGGCTCAATTGGGCTGGGTGGCAGCTCCCTGGTGTGCACGGGCAGTGGTGGTGACAAATGGTACAGGCACTCCCCGGACGGTACTGAGTCATGTGCCTTGCTGCTTTCTGGAAAGGTTTTGGTTAGGTGAGAGGAGTTGAGGTTTCTTTTTGCTTAGTGATTTGAACTCCCAGGCATTATGCCCTGTTCTTCTGACACCACCATAGAAAGATAACTTCTGCAGTCCAGGTACCCCAGCGGTAGCTTTAGCTAGTGTAAAGTCAAACTAGTTCCTTAGCAAATTTTAATTAAATAATAAAAGCAAGGACTAGTAGGAGAAGGGCTCAGAGTTTTGGAAAGCAGAGGTGTAATTGCACTTTTGGCTTATCTCCAAACCTACCAGGAACAGTAACGTTTAATACTTTGATGATCCATTTGATGGCACTTTGAGGCGTGTTTTCTTCCATTAGAACTTGTGGAAGGTTTGAGGCTCTCAAGAAGGGTCTTGTCCGTGGGAGAGCTTCCCCTGGCCTGAGGGAGTTGCAGTTCCTGCTACCCATGCCTATTCTCTGCTCCAGCAACTTATGCCTTGCCTTCCCTATAAAACGTAGTAATTAACTAATGTGAATTGATCTTTTTGTTTTCCTGCCCCAGAAATGTTAAGGGTACAAATGGAACTTTAATGCTACTATTCAAGGCAGTAATTTGAGCCCCTCTGAAATGTGGTCTCCAAACCAGACCATCTGCAAATTAGGGAAATCCAGAGCCTGATTATTCCGAGAGGTGTTACTTGTTACTTAATTGCATTCTTAGCATGTTTAAGTAAACACAGTGTCAGAAGGGAGGAAACCATGAAGTGCAGCTATTGTGAGACAGCAGTGGGAGGAAGGAAGTCCTGCAGGCAGGCAGCAGGGAGCTAGAGCTCTCTGATGCGCATTACCAGCATCATGGGCTGCAGCTGCTGCAGCTCCCAGGAGCAGCACACCTCTGTCTGCACTCAGCAAAGCAGCGAGCACTCGGCATTGGAGTTTCCAGCATTGGACTTTCCAGTTTGTGGCTCTACAGATGAGGTGTGGGTTAGTTAGCACAGTCTTCCACTGCCCACATACTGCTGTAGAAGCGTACTTACTGTAAGGGTTTGGGGTAATTATTTATGTTTCAGGGACTCCCTACAGCTTTCAAATGTATTTGTTATTTTCAGTCAAAAGCAAAAGTAAAGTATTTGATGGTTAGACCCTGCAACTTTTCTCAGCTGCTGCAGGGCCCTGTGTTCCAGGAGCTCAGTGCATGGGAACGGCTCTGGTGATGCTAACTTGCTCAACAAAAGTCTGTATTAGAGGGTTCAAATAATTACCTGCACTCAGATAACTTTCCTTTTTAGTTGCTGCATATGTGAGCTTCTGAGAACCAAGCTTACTGTTTTGAAGCACTTAAGTGGTGGTGTTGAAATTCTTAGCTGTTATGGTGTTTTGTTTTTTTTTTTTTTTTTAAGAAGAGGTTATGTTCTGCATATACACGAAACTGCAGAGTCAACGCTGATTTTTGAGATGCATAATCACTTCTAGGTGTTTGATTTGTGGTGATGTTGGATTCTACATTTCTGAAAATGCAGTTCTGCTTTTTATAGGTGTACAATTGGGGAGTTATTTTTATATTCACTAATAAATATCACAGTGTTAGCAGATGATTTGGTTAGAAACAGAAAAACTGTCTGCATTTTCTTAACTGTAGAGCTGTCTCTTTCTAGATGTTTAAATTAACACCACCTCCACCCAAAACCCCCGGATTGTCTGTTGAAAATAAGCTGCTTGGTGCAGATCAGTCATTCTGTGAAATCTCCTGAAATTCAGGGAGAACAGATGAGGAATTAATCTATAGTGAATTTATTTATACCTCAGTGTAGCCCTGACCAGGATAATTACATGTTGCTTTCTTGTGCATTGCACAAACATCTGTCCTTTATTTATCCTGTTAAGAGAATTTTAATACTGAGCTACATCTGGAAGTGCTGTTCCAAAGTAAGAATTCACAGCATTTCTTGAGATGACTGAAGTAACAATCAGCTTTAACAGAAAAATGTGAACTTGCCCTGAGTTTTCTCTTTTCTTTGCGGTAGCAAATAAGTAATTTATGCAATCTTCAGTTAAAAAAAAAAAAAGTGCTTGGAAAAATAAGCCTTAGCCCTTGATCATAGACAGTTGGGTGCGCAGTTCAAACGAGGTATCCTATTAATTACAACCCATAAATACAGACATGTATTTTTGTGTAGCTGGTAAGTATTGTGGCCTTCCGGCATCTGACTTTGTGACCTGGGGGTGCACAGGCTCGGGTGGATGGATGTGGGAGCCCACCCTGAGGTAGGTCTGTCTTGTATGATCTACGTCCCCCTGATGGATGTGTCTCTTCTGCAGGCTTGTTCGCTGGGGCACTGTGCTCCCATTTCACTAAACAGAGCAGTGGCTGTTTTGGGGGCTGGAGGGTTTGGCTGCATTGACAGGCTGAGCCCTGCTGAGCCTTAGGTTTATAGTGGTCATGTTGTCTGAAAAGTGGATTTGTGCTTGGCATGCAGGAAACCAATTCCACACACTCAGGAGAGATACTGTGTTTATTCAGGCCTAAGTGCTTGATTTGTGGAACAGTCCACTGAGCACACAGGCCTGAATAAATGCAGTATTTCTCCTGAGTATGTAGAATTAGTTTACTGAACGCTGGACATGATAACAATCAGAGGTATGTGGTGCAGGCAAGAAGTTGCAAGTGCTACTCACTAGGACTCCAAAAACACAGGCAAATAAAATTTGGTTTGAATTCTGTTTGTGTGTGTTCTTCTATATGGTGACTGGACTTTTACTTTGGTCTGGTTTTGCATTTATCATAAGGCCTAAACTTCTGTTCCCTCGAGCAGCAGGAGCAGCACAGTGGAAGTGGTTAGCTCACCAACTGCAGACTTCAGTGGTTTTACTTTTCAGTACTCAATGTAGCTGAATGTAGCTCTGAGGACAGTTGGGTAACAGCCTGATATTCTTGGCTTAGTATCTCAGGCAGTGTCTGAAAGAAATATTTGTACATGTGCACATGCATATGTATACCTCAGTGTCTGTCTGCATGCTGGCAATGTGTGAACAGTGTGCATATTCCTTGGAGGAAAAGCACCCTCATTTCTCTCAAGAGGAAAATAATTGGAAGCCAGAAAATTGCCTTGCTGCTTCTATGACTTGAAATTTGCGAAAACAACCTTAACCCTTTTTTTTAGGCCAGAACAAAACCATGTAGGAACACTTTCATAACCATTTTTTCTTTCAGAAGTACCTTACTTCAGAAGTAAGTCTTACTTTAAATGTCTCTTGCCAGGATTTCCCTCTCTGTGTTTGCCCTTTCATGGTGAGCTCTGACTTTTGGCACCAATGCCCCATTGCCTCATCTCTTCAAGGCTTTCCTTCTTTACTTTTCTGAAGAGATTCAACAGTAGGGGTATCACCTGGTCCTTGCTTGAGCAGATAAGCTGCCTGGCCACTCTGTGAGCAGTGCCATTCCCTTTAAGAAGGAGGGTGAAGGAGGTCCAGTGTTGGCATCCATGGGATGCCACAGGATGAAAGGCAGCGTGAGCACAGCTTCAGGGAATGGGCAACCTGATGTGCTTTGTCTGAGCTCAGAGTTGGTGTCTCCTTCTTGAGATACAGAAACGTGGCTTTTTTATTGGCATGGTTTCTCTTGTTAGCAGATAGGGAAAAAAGTCAGTGTGAAGATCAGTGTCTTTTGCGTGTTCTGCATTGCCTTCAAAAATATATAGTATCCATACTTCTATTGTTAGCTGACTGCATCTCATACAAGAGTGGTGATGCTACCATCTCGTTGCTTTTGGGTAAGAGCAGAGCACTTTCCACTCCTCCCTCCATTCCCTCCCCCCACCCCCAGCCCTGTTATTTAGTATCTCTTGCTCACCTGTTGAAGTGTTTTTCACAGGAATTTTACAGGGAACTTCTGTTTGTGATGTATGTGCACCTACACACCAGCTGTGTTATACAGATGTTTATTGTACCATTGGTTTTTTGTATATTTTGAGGAGGACAATTGGGATAACATTGAAGCAGTAACTGTTATGCTTGTGGGTCTGTAATTCCTAATCACTCTGATAAAAGTATTCACTTTCTGAAGGTGCTGTGCTTGACTCTAGCCTTTCTGATATTTACTTGTAAGTGTAGTTTTCACTAACGCGCTAATGAGGAAAGAAGAAAAATCACATATGCTTAATTTGCAGGTTGGTCTTACATTAAAGTGTTCAGAGATGGTAGGCAGCCTGGGCAGAAGTGAGGAGGTTCAGCAGATCCTATTCAGTAGCACGCAAGAAAAAAAATACTCCCAAAATATGGGTGGTTAGTAGAAACAGAGATTGGATGAACACTCAGTAGATACAAACGTGCTATATCCCATTGTGGTTCTGCAAGTACTGATTTTCTAAAGACATGTACTATTTCTTAAAAAAGTCTGTGTTAGGTCAGAAATAAATAGAGCTTTTGGGGAGTATTTGACCTTGTTTTTCTGACAGATACACCTTTAGAGGTTAGGGTTTGGTTTTTTTTGTTTTTTTTTTTTTTTTTTTGTTTGTTCGTTTTTTTAATGTGGTAATTGGATGCACATTTTGGAAACAGATGAAGGAGGTCTGGAAGAATTAATGTAAGGAAACCGTAAATTCTGTGTGGTCAGTTGGGTTGAGAGGCTCTGCATGGTATGCTTTTCCTGTTTCTCTTGCTCATAAAACAGATAACCCTTTTTTGGTTTTGTGAAGAAATGTTACGATAACGGAAAATGTTGATTTGAGTATCAGCAGTTAGAAAACTGAGATTTCCAGATTATATTTCATCTGAAAACACTACAAATAAAGCAAATGTGTGCATCTGTCAGTCCTAAAGAACAAACACCAGCTTCTGTCTTCATCTCCCTGAACACTGGTTGCTGCAAGCTCTTTACTCAGCAATAAGCCTGTTGGCCATGTGGGTGACATGATTTTCTGTCTTTGTTCTTGCACTGAACAGGTAGCCCCAAATGATGAAGCTGTGGTAATGCTGCTTTGTGAATGGGCTGTGAGCTGTAAAAGGTCTGGTAAGCACAGGGCCATGGCTGTAGCCAAGCTCCTGGAGAAGAGGCAAGCAGAAATTGAAGCAGAAGTAAGTTATTTCCACTTCTAGAACAGTATGAACAGTATGCTTTAAAAGTGAGATATTTCTAAGGAAACATCACTTTAATCTCTACCCATTATGAGTCAAGTAAGTTTGGTGGTATTTGGGGCACTGGGGATTTTTATCATCAATTTACAGTTTTTAAACTCTAGATAAAATGAAAAAGCCTTCTATTTAAAGTAAAAAGAAATTGCAGCCTACTTCAGAATTGTTTATGTTAGCTGATTTACTCCTATCTGAAGTGGTTTACTTATGTGAACTACTTGCCTAAACAAAGAGGTGACACCGTAACTGGAGTTCCTTAAAAAGAGGGTGTGGGTCTGGCCAGTGGGGCAGGGCTGTTTCCCTGATGGTTGACTCTGGGAAGGTTTCGCAACTGAGCTCTGTTCCGAGGCAAAATTCAAATGTAACTTTAAATCTTGCACTCTGTCTGTAGAACTCCTTTGTTTCCAGAGGGGAAATGAAATGTTTCACTGGAGAAGCGGGATGCTGTAGTAACATCTTTGATGTAAACTGTTGTCTGTTGTGTAGCAAATGATCATACTCCAGCTTGCACAAACTGACACTTCTTGAAACTTCAGTAATACTGAATCTACTCAGCAGTGAGGATCACTGCAGCCTTGTTGCAGCTTTCTGGACCAGTGGTACCCCCCACACAGCCAGAGCACTGCTGCCTTGGCCTCCCCTGCATCCATGCAGCGCCGGCAGGGAGTTTTTCTTGGATGGGTGTTCTTTTAATGGTGTAGTTGTTTTCCTCCCCTCTTTAGAAAAGAGGGTCCCCAGGACAGTGGTGTGTGATGTCTGTTCAGCTTGGCTGTGGGGATGTACGGATGAGAGCACTCTTGGGAGTGCATCTGTGCAGACACAGACCTACAGACAACGTGAGGTGCAAAAAGACTTTCACTTTCCAAAGCCTCTCTGCTTTGTCTGCTCCTCACTACAACCATTAATTAGGGGGAAGGGAGCTTGCTGTATTGTTTCTGCCTCACTTGCACTGGAATCCACTCAAAGCAGAAATGTTTGCCCATGTTGTTGTTATATTTAGTGTAACTTACAGAAACAAGAGTTACTTTTTGTGTTCATGTTGGTCCTGGAAGTTCTGTATCTTAAATTTTTGCTTTTATATGAAACCGTGTCGTTGCAGATGATGGTACATGTCTCAGATATTCCTTTTCAATAAGTAATCCAAAGTGATTAAATAAAACACCTTAGAAATAACCAAACTAGGTAATGGGAAAAACCTGTCGTTCTAGAACAAGTCTGGATTTTATGAAGAGGTAGGAAACCATCACACACATAGTTGCCTCAGATGCAAATTGTGGGAATATTGTATGCATTTGTGTGTAGATACATGCTTTTTTATTTATTTAACTGTGCAGAGATGTGGTGAATCTGAAGTCCTAGATGAAAAGGAATCTCTGTCTTCAGCCTCCTTGACAGGTTCCAGTCTTCCTGTTTTTCAGAATGTCCTGCTAAGGTTTTTAGATACACAAGCTCCCTCATTATGTGAGTATCAACTAACTTACATTCCAAAGTAGGTCAGGAGCAACTGGTCTGATGTCTGGCTGCTGAAGTTACTGTTTTACTGTAGTGGGTGTTTCACAGTTTCCATGATTATCCGCTCTATTTTCATATGCACATTTTGGTTTTTTAATCTCCTGCCTTGTTATACAGTCTCTCAGTGATTTTTATTTCTTTCTTTTAACAAAAGGAAAATTGGCAGAAACTATGTTTATTTTTGTTTAAGCTGTAAGAGATTTTGGGAAATTACTTGCATTCTATGCATATATAACATCAAACATTTGCCTCTTTTTGACACATCCACATCTGAAGTGACTGACTTGGAAATTACACACAAGTGTTAAAGTCGAAAGCTGTTAGCTGACAAATAGGTGGGTTGAAAAAAGGATCTTTGTTCATCGTAGCTTCCTCTATGAAATGTTTTGGTCTAATAAAACTGCCTGACATTGTAGCTTGTGTTTTTAGTATCTTAAGTACTGCTAGTTAGTTCATTTTTCTCTTTTTTTAAATTTTTTATCTTTTTCTGGGGCCCTTGAGGTAAAGGGGATTTTAAGTGGTTTGAAACATGATACTGGAAACTTTCAATATCCGAAAAAGGAGAAACTTCTTAAAAATTTGTTACAGACTCTTGAGGTATTGGCAGGGCTCTCTTTTCGTGCCAGTGGTGACCCTGGTTTTAATAAACCATCCAAACTATTTGTGTTATTTAGGCTTGTGTTTCTCATGTGCTTGTTTCAAATGTGCTACTGTCCTTCCCTCAGTAGTTCTTCAAGGCAGAGTAGAGTGAGCAGCTGGGGAATGTTTTCCTTGTTTGAAATAATCTTAGGTATTTTCGAGGACTGGACAAGTTTTGTGGTATTCTATTGTTTTTACGGTGGTTGAGCTTCTGTGTCTCCACAAATGAAAAGCATGTGACTGCTATATTTTGAAGGAGGGCAGTGGCCTGGTCTGCAGGTGTGCAGGTGTGTGTTTTACGATGCTTCTCCATGCCACATATCTTGCTTTTGGTGGTGGCTCATGATGGGCAGCTTTGGATGAGTGGGACCTGGGTGCTGCAGAGGAGAGTTTTGACCCTGGCTCAGTGTGCTCTTGCGCAGCTGCTGCGCTGCACTGTGATGAGAGTTTCTAAATAGAAATAATGTTACATGTTGAGCTAATTCAGACTTGTAAAGCAGAATTTGCTTTTAAATAAATGTTGATCATTCAGATTTGGTAGTTTTGTAGCTGGAGGTTTTGTTGCCCAATAGGGGTGGCATTGTATAAAGCTATTTTCTGTTAACTGCAGTGTTGAAAACCTTCTGTGGTATAGAACAAGTGAAATTAAATACAGCTGTGACAAATGAAAACTTAATAACAATCTTATATATTGTGTTTCTCTAGGTTTTGCTTTGGAACTGGCAAAATAACATGCATTTATTTTAATAAACCTTTTCCTGATGTGCCTGAGCATGTTTAGTACGTAAAATACACTACACTTTCAAGGTTTAATAAAATACTGCTTTTAAATCTCGGAGGCCTGGCATGTGGAGATCTTGGGCTGTCTGAAGAGATTTTTAAAGGTTTTCTGTTATGAATGCGAAAGTACTATAGATAAAACAGTCACACTTGCTATAGTAATATGATTTGGGAGGAAAGGATAACTGTTGGGTAGTCTGTTATAATCCAAAGCTTCAGATTTAATTTTTCCTCACACAAGGAATGTCCTCTCCCTCTTCTCCCCTCATTTTAATTTTCAGAAGTATTTGAACATTATCCCTAACTGCTGATACACACTCCCCCGCTGCCCTCCCCCAAGCTGGGACAGATATTCGTGGGGCAGGATGCTCTGGAATCTGCTGCTGCCTGAAGTCTGACCCCTGTCTGGAGCTGATAGCAAAGCAAAACTGTGCCAATTAGATAGGAGATCGTTTATTCAGTGGAGAAAAGGAGAAACCTGTGCAGGATGCCTGAGACCTACATTTTTAGCAGGCCTTAAAATTGATTTCTAGGGATTTGCAGTTTGCATAGTTGGAACCCAAATATTCATGAGTTGAAACTATTGTCTAACTTTTTTTTCTTTTTTTTGGGTAGCTGACCCAAATAGTGACCATGAGAAGACAGAGTTTGTGAATTTGGTGCTGCTTTTTTCTGAATTCACTCGTCATGATGTTTTCTCCCACGATGCTTACATGTGCACTTTAATATCACGCGGAGACTTGTCAATCACTGCAACTACTAGACCACGTTCACCAAATGGGGAAACTGTGGATGAACACTATTCTAAGGATCATGATGTGAAACTAGAGGTAATAGTTCACGCTTTCTCCCATGTTTAGTACTGTTTCCTTAAACTTAGATTTTCACTGAAGCATTAATATTTCAGATATGAGATAGTAAGTTTTTTGATCTGTGTCCTTGTCTCTTTCTCTCTCTTTGAGAAAAGTGATCCATTAGCTTTGTTCTTTTATATAACTGTAAATATTACTTTTGTGGTGCAAATACACTGAACTGACAGTTTTCTAGTGATCTGAATAACTTGGGACAAACAAAAAGGCACAATGTAGACTTAATTTGCAGATGTGCTTCAATGGAGAGAAGGGAAAGCTTTAAGCAGGAGGGGTCAGTGAGGAGCATGGAGTTAAGCCCACATCCTCTGTGTAGTGCGGGGTGTGCTGGCACAGTACAGGTGTGAGTGATGCATAGCCTGGTAGTCTGCTCGCAGATGATCAGGAATTACTGTGTGCCACACATCCACAGAAGACTGGGAATCCAGACCTCCTGACTTGTATGTGTGCAGTTCAGAGGCAATCCCGAGTCCTCCATCAGATGAGCAGTTCGTAACCTTTTCTAAAACTACTGCAAGTGGAGGGCAATTTTACTTGGGCTACAGACCATGTTTGTTCTTGTGTGATGAGATGCAGCCTGCTGTTCCGCTGCACAGTCCATGTGGGGCCTGTAGGAAGGAAAAGCATCCTTTTACATGTCTTTTTAATTTCTTTTCTATATTTCTTACCTCACTGTCATGACCAAATTTGCCCTGAAATATAGGGGGTTTCTACAAGTTGCTTTTCATGGTACAACAAAGCAGGAAATAAATCTTGGAAGGGTACAAGAGTCAGTCTCCTGTTCTGTAGGTGTTCCTGAAGGGACAGAATTGCTCACGGGGATGTCCTGTAAAGTTTTGTTTCCCCCTTTGGCTCATGCAATTTTCTATGCTTTTGTGGATTTAGAGAGATACTTCTGTGAATTAAGGCTTGTCATAAAGATTTAAAAGTCAGTGTCTGAAACCTTATTGCCATCAACACTTTTTTCCTAATTCTTAAATAGGTGGAGTGCTTGGGTTTACCTGTGATCATTTAAAAGGGTCTTCAATTAAATGTGACTGATACTTATTTTTCTCTCTGGCAATTACTAGGATCATAGTATTATGGAACATATGGGCATTGATTCAGGAACCGCTAGTATTTTTGATGATGTAGACAAGAGTGACTTTAAGGCAGATTTTGGTTCGGAATTTCCAGTAGGTTTAACTTCCGTTTTTCTGCATGCCTCTGATGCCTGTGCCTGCTGCTTGCTGTTGCTACTGAATGTCTTGCCATGCCCCTAGTACTGCCTGGTGGCTCCATTGACAACCATGTCTTTCAGCATCCAGTCCCTGCTGTCTTCTGTGTCGGTGCATCGCCTTCTTTCTCTCATCTCTGCTGTATGACAACTTACTGCTCTCCAGTGCTTCTGCTAGTTGTCCACATGCACACACACCTCACTCCCTCCTTCCCTTCTTCCCCTTGCCCTCAGCATATTCAGAGTGCTATGTATTATTGTTAAACATGAATAAATATGCAAAGCTACCCGCTTCTGTGACATCGAGGAACCCCATTGATACTGTTTGCTTTTCAAGTGACAGTTCTATATTTTGGCTCCGTCTCCCCCTCTCTTTTTCGTCACTGATAGCCTGATTCTGCATTACTTTTGAATCTCCTAGTTTTTTCCTTTGGACTGGTCCTGATTCTGCATCTGCATGGACTCATGTGCCCTCACCTTTTAGTGCAATCCACTTGCAGAATATTGGGACCCCTGTTTCTGTCTGATATTGGGACCCCTGTGTCTGTCATAGCAGGGGTTTCAAGCATATCTATGCCTGCTGACAATGTCTTGTGTCACCTTCCACTTCATTCTTTTCATTATTTTCCCTCAGTCACTGGAATAGCTCATCACAGTTTCTGTGTCACAGGAGCATAAGAAGTGTGGAGATACTCTGAATTACTATGCTTTTTACCCTCACTGAGTATCGTTAGTTTAAAACTCTTCTAATAACAGTGGAGATATGCAGAGAGATAAAATGTGTATATGTATCATAAATTTCAGGCTTAATTACGATTGCCCCTTGCTTTGTCTATCTTTGAAAAACCTCAGATGTTTAAAAAGTAATTGTAAGCAAGAACAGAATCGTATCTGTGAATGCAGTTGCTTTATTTTGAAAGCCAGGGGTTACACTTACCTTAAACATTTGTTTTACATGACTTAGATTTTTTCTCCGATGCCTGGGGAGTCTTGTGAGAATGTGAACTCTTCTTTAGACAGAAGAATTTCAGTTACCAGCGAGAAATCAGTCAAGAGAGAAAGGCTGAGAGAACTGATTTTCCCATCCAATTATGACCTCCTTCGACATTTGCAATACGCAACACATTTCCCTATACCTCTGGTGAGTGATCTCTGTACTCGCGTATAATGGTACTGCCTGGCGTGACAGCAAAGCTTTCAAAGGAAGAAAAGCTTACTGGCTGAAGAGAGCTGGGCTGTGTGGTCTCTGCCCAAGGGCTCCTGGCCAGCTCGTGTGATGCTGTTCCTGCCAGCATGCGTATGCTGTGTGCTGCGGGACAGCTTCAGTGCAGCACATGTGTGTTTGTTTTACCAAGAGGGGGTTAGTTGGAAGAACACATAAGAGGTGTATTACTGTATGATGATTTACTTGGGGTAAGGAGACCAGCACTACAATAAAACTACCGTGTTCTGGGGTCTAATAAAAGTTTGGTAAACAGAAAAATTAATATTTTAGTTGGACTGATGAATGAATACCAAAATAGCTGGAAAAAAACAATTCTGAAATGTAAGGGACAGAACAGTGTTATTTTCTTCCACGCACTCTGCACTGTTTCTAGCATGGATTTTTGGCTGCTGCTGTGGTGTTTGTCTGTAGGCTCATGGGAACTGAAGAAAACCCCATGAATAACATTCCAGATCCCAAACCCTGAGTCAGATGGCTTCTCATGTTTTCCTTTGTGCGGGAAAGAGGGCTCACATACTGAACAATCCTTGAATTCGAATGTAGCTACTTGAGAATTATTATTATTATTTATTATTTAACTTTTTTAACAACAATAATAACTCTTTAACAATATTAAATCCTTTTAATATGGGAAGTGACATGAGTGCAATGTGATAACCACAGTTTTGTTTGCTTTAAATTTCTTACTCCTCAAAGTTTGGGTTCTGATTTATTGCATGTGAATTGTTATGAGAATGTTGAATGAGCTGTTTCTGTTCAGGAGAGTTTGAATGCTTGCTTAAAGTTTGATTTGTATTTTGCCCATTTTAAGGATTAGAAAAAAGATAACTTGCTTTGGTTTTGTTCCTGAAATATTTTTCATTTATGGATGAAGCGAATCCAGGTAGCTGGATTTCGCCTATGCAAATGGATTTTAAAATGTTGATTATTCTATAGGATTGGAAGCAATTTTCAATTAGAATATTCATAAACTTGTTTTCTAAATTTTTATAAAAAAACAAGGAGAGAGAACACACTGGGTATTTATACTTTTTATATTAGTTTTAAAAATTTCTTTGACTTTTCTGTAGTAGCATGTTGTTAGCTTTGTTCATATTCATTGAAGCAGCAGCAAGGAAAGGCAATGCAACTTGGCAGTAAGAAATGTATTTATAAAAACTGCAAGTATGACAAGCAGATACAATAACTTTTAATCAGTGCAGCTTAAAATCACTTTCTGGAGTAAATAATGCCCTCTAGAATGCTTTTGGGTTAAGTGTGTATATGAAAACTTTGCAGCTGAAGAACTGCTTTAAATTAATCTCTTCATTCGATTGCACCAAGTTGTTTAATGTAGTAACTATACAATACTTCACTTAGAAAAGGTGAGTTCAGGTGTTTACCATAAATAATTACAAGGTATGTTTGAGTTTGTCTGATTTGTTGTGTTCTTAAGTGTTGCTGATCCCTGGGAGGGCATCACTGGCACCTTGAACCGTTTCTGAAGGGCTTTATCGATGTTCTGTTAGTCCAGACCTGTTGTGTGAATGTATAACAAAGTGGTGGGTATGGTTCAAGTTTTTTTCCTTATGCTTGGGCTCATGTTTCAGCCGGAATGTCGTTGCCCCTGGGGGGCACGG